>NC_143038.1:74122500-74162500 GCF_057628025.1 Oncorhynchus mykiss | reverse complement strand
ATGCTGTTTTACGACTAGGGTGCAGATACAGGCCAAGGTGGTTGGAGACTCCAGTAAACATAAAGAGTGCAGATACAGGCCAATATGCTTGGAGATTTACAGTACAGTTTCAAACTGCTTGGAGACCATAGAAAGAAGGTGTTTGTAGGCTTCTCAAGTACAGATACAAGGTGTTTGTAGGCTTCTCCAGAACATATACAAGGTGTTTGTAGGCTTCTCCAGAACAGATACAAGGTGTTTGGAGGCTTCTCCAGAACAGATACAAGGTGTTTGGAGGCTTCTCCAGAACAGATACAAGGTGTTTGGAGGCTTCTCCAGAACAGATACAAGGTGTTTGGAGGCTTCTCTAGAAGAGATACAATGTGTTTGGAGGCTTCTCCAGAACAGATACAAGGTGTTTGGAGGCTTCTCTAGAACAGATACAAGGTGTTTGGAGGCTTTTCCAGAACAGATACAAGGTGTTTGGAGGCTTCTCAAGAACAGATACAAGGTGTTTGGAGGCTTCTCCAGAACAGATACAAGGTGTTTGGAGGCTTCTCCAGTACAGATACAAGGTGTTTGGAGGCTTCTCCAGTAGAGATACAAGGTGTTTGGAGGCTTCTCAAGTACAGATACAAGGTGTTTGGAGGCTTCTCTAGAACAGATACAAGGTGTTTGGAGGCTTCTCCAGAACAGATACAAGGTGTTTGGAGGCTTCTCCAGTACAGATACAAGGTGTTCGGAGGCTTCTCTAGAACAGATACAAGGTGTTTGGAGGCTTCTCCAGTACAGATACAAGGTGTTTGGAGGCTTCTCCAGAACAGATACAAGGTGTTTGGAGGCTTCTCCAGTACAGATACAAGGTGTTTGGAGGCTTCTCTAGAACAGATACAAGGTGCTTGGAGGTTTCTCCAGAACAGATACAAGGTGTTTGGAGACTTCTCCAGTACAGATACAAGGTGTTTGGAGGCTTCTCCAGTAGAGATACAAGGTGTTTGGAGGCTTCTCCAGTAGAGATACAAGGTGTTTGGAGGCTTCTCAAGTACAGATACAAGGTGTTTGGAGGCTTCTCCAGAACAGATACAAGGTGTTTGGAGGCTTCTCCAGAACAGATACAAGGTGTTTGGAGGCTTCTCCAGAACAGATACAAGGTGTTTGGAGGCTTCTCCAGTACAGATACAAGGTGTTTGGAGGCTTCTCCAGAACAGATACAAGGTGTTTTGAGGCTTCTCCAGAACAGATACAAGGTGTTTGGAAGCTTATCCAGAACAGATACAAGGTGTTTGGAGGCTTCTCCAGAACAGATACAAGGTGTTTGGAGGCTTCTCCAGAACAGATACAAGGTGTTTGGAGGCTTCTCCAAAACAGATACAAGGTGTTTGGAGGCTTCTCCAGTACAGATACAAGGTGTTTGGAGGCTTCTCCAGAACAGATACAAGGTGTTTGGAGGCTTCTCCAGAACAGATACAAGGTGTTTGGAGTCTTCTCCAGAACAGATACAAGGTGTTTGGAGGCTTCTCCAGTAGAGATACAAGGTGTTTGGAGGCTTCTCCAGTACAGATACAAGGTGTTTGGAGGCTTCTCCAGTAGAGATACAAGGTGTTTGGAGGCTTCTCCAGAACAGATACAGCAGGCTGGTCCCTAGCTTTTGTTACAAAGCTAACTCACGATGATCTGAAAGCCTGTTAGTGCACCTAAACTAACCAGTTAATTCACCTAAACTAACCTGTTTGTGCACCTAAACTAACCTGTTAATTCACCTAAACTAACCTGTTTGTGCACCTAAACTAACCTGTTAGTGCACCTAAACTAACCTGTTAGTGCACCTAAACGAACCTGTTAATTCACCTAAACTAACCTGTTCATTCACCTAAACTAACCTGTTAATTCACCTATACTAACTGTTTGTGCACCTAAACTAACCTGTTAGTGCACCTAAACTAACCTGTTTGTGCACCTAAACTAACCTGTTAATTCACCTAAACTAACCTGTTAGTGCACCTAAACTAACCTGTTCATTCACCTAAACTAACCTGTTAATTCACCTAAACTAACCTGTTTGTGCACCTAAACTAACCTGTTAATTCACCTAAACTAACCTGTTAGTGCACCTAAACTAACCTGTTCGGGGTAGAAGACCATCAGATGTTACACAGCTGCTGCCTCTTTAACCTGTACTTGGCAGAGAACATTTTCTGCTGTAAATAGTGATAGTGACTATAGTGAAGACCAGAGTGCAGACAGAACATGTTTCTTGGATGCTGTAACACAGATACATGCCAACTGATGAACTGATCTGAAATAATTTATAACTTACAAATATGAAATGTGCTGCTTTACAGAAATGGCAGTTAAGCATGTTTTTGCTGACTGTGTGGCCTCAAATTATCCTAATTATCCCCGTTTCAAAAAAACACTTTTGCAATTTTTTGTGTAGCCAAACCCACCACAGGATGTCATGTGGAAGACCATGACATCACCGTGATTCAGTTGAGGAAGTACTAAGATGATCAGCCATTGGTCTTTTGAGCCATACAGTGAGTTACTGATGCATTCTCATTTAACATCATAATTAGCATCATAATGACTGGGTTATTTCACCAATCTCCAGCTTGCAGCTGCAGAAAGACATTTTCAGACGGAGAATGTGGAGGAGAGAGAGAAAGAGAGCAAGCGAGCGAAAGAGAGAGTAAAAGAGAGAGAGAATATCATATCACAACCCCACTAGGAATCAGGAGAACAGGTGAAAACAGGATAATAACCCCACCAGGAAGCAGGAGAGCACGTGAAAACAGGATAATAACCCCACCAGGAAGCAGGAGAACTGGTGAAAACAGGACAATAACCCCACCAGGAAGCAGGAGAACACGTGAAAACAGGATAATAACCCCACCAGGAAGCAGGAGAACACGTGAAAACAGGATAATAACCCCACCAGGAAGCAGGAGAACTGGTGAAAACAGGATAATAACCCCACCAGGAAGCAGGAGAACACGTGAAAACAGGATAATAACCCCACCAGGAAGCAGGAGAACACGTGAAAACAGGATAATAACCCCACCAGGAAGCAGGAGAACTGGTGAAAACAGGATAATAACCCCACCAGGAAGCAGGAGAACACGTGAAAACAGGATAATAACCCCACCAGGAAGTAGGAGAACAGGTGAAAACAGGATAATAACCCCACCAGGAAGCAGGAGAACTGGTGAAAACAGGATAATAACCCCACCAGGAAGCAGGAGAACTGATGAAAACAGGATAATAACCCCACCAGGAAGCAGGAGAACTGGTGAAAAACGGATAATAACCCCACCAGGAAGCAGGAGAACTGGTGAAAAACGGATAATAACCCCACCAGGAAGCAGGAGAACTGGTGAAAACAGGATAATAACCCTACTAGGAAGCCGCACCTACTGTCTCAACCTCTGAATGCATGGCTATGAAAAGCCAACTGACATTTACTTCTGAGGTACTGACCTGTTGCACCCTCTACAACCACTGATTATTATTTGACCCTGCTGGTCATCTATGAACGTTTGAACATCTTGGAGAACAATTGGTCATTAAATGGCCATGTACTCTTATAATCTCCACCCGGCACAGCCAGAAGAAGACTGGCCCACTCCTCGGAGCCTGGTTCCTCTCTATGTTTATTCCTAGGTTCCTGCCTTTCTAGGAAGTTTTTTCCTAGCAACCGTGCTTCTACATCTAGTTTGCTTGCTGTTTGGGGTTTTAGGCTGGGTTTCTGTATAGCACTTTGTGACACCTGCTCATGTAAAAAAGGGCGTTAAAAAAGTAATTTGATTGATTGACTTGATTAATAATAGCCCTCCTCCCCTATTGTAGATGTATCACCTGCTGAGACGATGTTCATACATCTCAATATCACACTTTTCTTTCTGGAAAGTTGCTAAACATAGATAGATAGATAGATAGATAGATAGATAGATAGATAGATAGATAGATAGATAGATAGATAGATAGATAGATAGATAGATAGATAGATAGATAGATTGATTGATTGATTGATTGATAGATAGATAGATAGTGTTGGGAATCTGAGCAGAAATGTTGAGTTCAAGGAACAAACCAAAACGTCATATACAAGTGCATTCACACACATGAATCGTTGCATCAAAGAGGATATCAAGTCCTTCAAAGATTGCCATCGTCCTCTTTTCTCTTTCAATGGCTTCATGCAAAGTGGTTAATTAAAGGAAAAAGCAGCGGTTCTATTCTGTTCCACAGCAGGTAGCCTGTCTAAGGAGTGTATCCTACTCCTGTGGTTATTCATTATATACGAAGCACAAATATAAACGCAACAAAGTGTTGGTTTCATGAGCTGAAATAAAAGATCCCCAGAAATGTCACATATTCAAATGTTGTGCACAAATGTGTTTACATTCCTGTTAGTGAGAATTTTTCCTTTGCCAAGATAATCCATCCACCTGACAGGTGCGACATATCAAGAAGATGATTAAATGGCATCATCATTACACAGGTGCACCTTGTGCTAGGGACAATAAAAAGGCCACTCCGCCTCCAACGTCATTGTAGAGAATTTGGCAGTAGGTCAAACTGGCCTCACAACCGCAGACCACGTGTAACCGCGGCAACCCAGGATCTCCACATCCAGCTTCTTCGCCTGATGGGATTGTCTGAGACCAGCCTCCAGTGGGTGGAACTGGCTCCCAAGTGGGTGGGCTTATGCCCTCCCAGACCCAACCATGGCTGCACCCCTGCCTAGTCAAGTGAAAATTGATAGATTAGGGCCTAATGAATGTATTTCAATTTTGACTGATTTCCTTATATGAACTGTTACTCAGTCAAATCTTTAGAATTGTTGCATGTTGTGTTTGCACTGTTGTTCTATATATGTAGAACAAAGGTATGGTCGAATGTGTCTACAGACAATCACGTATTATAAAGGGAAAACCACCAATGTCTTGCTCCCGGACAAGCTAAACACCTTCTTCGCCCGTTTTGAGGATTACACGGTACCACCGAGGCGGCCTGCTCCCAAGGACTGTGGGCTCTCGTTCTCCGTGGTCGATGTGAGTAAGACATTTAAGCATGTTAACCCTCGCAATGCTGTTGGCCCAGACAGCATTTCCTAGCAGCGTCCTCAGAGCATGCGCAGACCAGCTGGCAAGGGTTTTTACAGACATATTCAATGTATCCCTATCCCAGTCTTCTGTCCACACTTGCTTCAAGATGTCCACCATCGTTTCTCTACCCAAGAAAGCAAAGGTAACTGAACTAAATGACTACCGCCCTGCACTCACTTCCGTCATCTTGAAGTACTTTGAGAGTCTAGTTTTAAAGAACCTATCACATCTACCTTTCTATATAGGATTCTATAGAAGAATTGTGGGCAGAACTGAAAAAGTATGTATATTGTTGGTGAGAAAATGAAAGAAAAACTGTTGGATAATGTCGTAAACCAATAAAGCAAAGGACACCCCAATGGGAGGGGCACTCATAACAATCAACCATATGTGTTGTTCACAACACAGAGAATGTGGGGGCCCGTGAAAAAAATATATATAGTTGAGGAATAAAGAACAACAAACATTGATGTTAAAAGAAAAGACTCCAGAAAAAGACTTCAGGTGAATCAGCTCAAGACAGTCTCAGTTCTATGCCCCGTTACCTATAGCCCTCATTCCCGGCCCATCCAGGAGTTTGTGAAACAACATATTTAAGTCATCAGACACATGTTTTGGGCACTACCTTTAAAGATACACCTTCTCTTTTCATATAAAAGAGGTATTAAGAGGCGTCTCGTTAAATCTGACCACTTACCTCCACACCAGGAGGCTTTCCACTGTGCTCAGTCTAGTACTTTGACCAAATCTGACCACTTACCTCCACACCAGGAAGCTTTCCACTACGCTCAGTCTAGTACTTTGACCAAATCTGACCACTTACCTCCACACCAGGAAGCTTTCCACTGTGCTCAGTCTAGTATTTTGACCAAATCTAACCACTTACCTCCACACCAGGAAGCTTTCCACTGCGCTCAGTCTAGTACTTTGACCAAATCTGACCACTTACCTCCACACCAGGAGGCTTTCCACTGCGCTCAGTCTAGTACTTTGACCAAATCTGACCACTGGTCCCACCTGCATACATTGGCAAAGGATTACATGTATTTCCCCCCCGATTGTCATCTATATGCTCACCTGTCCATGTTATGCTCACCTGTCCATGTTATGCTCACCTGTCCATGTTATGGTCACCTGTCCATGTTATGCTCACCTGTCCATGTTATGTTCACCTGTCCATGTTATGCCCACCTGTCCATGTTATGCTCACCTGTCCATGTTATGGTCAGCTGTCCATGTTATGCTCACCTGTCCATGTTATGCTCACCTGTCCATGTTATGCTCACCTGTCCATGTTACGCTCACCTGTCCATGTTATGCTCACCTGTCCATGTTATGCTCACCTGTCCATGTGGTCTCAAATATGTGGGAAAAAAACACTCTGTTCACCAGGTAGCTTTATTTACACGGTGATTTATTATGAGTGATTAATCTATGACACTGATGAAGCCGTTTGTCCTTAATGGAATAAACCTGATCATTTATTATTGTGAGTGCACCTTTCTACGTGACGTTATCGTGTTGATGCACCACAAACTTCCCTCCAAGTAAGTCAGCGTTTTTCTCAAATTTTAATAATATACATAACCATCTTTTATCTTTTATCTTTGTTTCGTCTTTTATTTTTTTACATTTTTTTTCTCCCCCAATTTCGATATTGTGTTATCGCTGCAACTCCCCAAATGGGCTTGGCGTTGGGTCGAGTCCTGCGTCCTCCGAAACACGACCCGCCAAACCTCGGTTCTTATTAACACCCGCCCCGCTTAACCAGGAAAACCAGCAGCACCGGAGGAAACACCGTTCAACTGACAACCGAGATCAGCCTGTAGGCCCACAGCCCACCACAAGGAGTCGCTAGAGCGCGATTTAAAGATCCCCCCCCCCGACCAAACCCTCCCCTAACCCGGATCGGCTGGGCTCCCCCCTATGGGACTCAAAATCATAACCGGTTGTGATACAGCCTGGGATCGAACCAAGGGCCGTAGTGACGCACGCCTCTAGCACTGCGATGCAGTGCCTTAGACCACTGCGCCACTCGGGAGGCCCAATACATTGTCACTTTTATAGTGAATTTGGCAGGAAAGTGCAGTAAAACATCCCGGATTCCATATCTAAAGTCAGACATCTACCATAGAAAAAGATAATGAAATCCCTGTGGGCAACTATAAACTCTAAAGCCATATCTATTGGCTTGCTTTAAGTTTGGGATACTCACGAGGTACGGAAACGGAGCCAAGAAGTGTATTCATTGTTCAAAGCTTGAGCAGAACAGAGAGTTCAATTAGATAGTCAGTCGTTCATTTTAAAGCTAGGAAATGAAACTCGCTGCCACTGCCTTGGGAGGTAACACTGTCTCCTCTCTCTACTGTGTACCTGACACACTTGTGATAACTTCTTGGCATCATTAAATAAGCCACTGAAAAATAGACTTTGCAGCCATTAACTGCCTCCCAAATGGCACCGTGTTCCCTATATAGTGCACTACGTTTGACCTAAGTCCTATGGGGCCCTGGTCAAAAGTAGTGCACTATATAGGGAATAGGGTGCCATTTGGAACACAGATTTACAGAATATTCATCACGGCCACATTTTTCTCTTTGAAATAATGTGTGCTTGGAATTCCTAAAATCTTGTAAATTCCTCTGGCTATCTTGGTAGTGCTGAGACTATCATTCTGTTCCTGTTTTTAGAAACATCTTAACACATTTATTGACTTAAAGGTCCAGTGCAAAGTCAAATCATTTTTCACGTGTTTTTATTTATATTTCCACACTATGACGTTGTAATAAATACTGTGAAATTGTGAAACTGTGAAAAATTATGATTATGCTCTGTAGTTAGTGTGAGAGCTGTTTGAAAAGGCAGACGGAAAATTTCCAGCCTGCTTTGGTGGGATGGAGTTATTGGAACCTGTTACGTTCCCACAAGACAAGCTCAAATGTCACTCACTCCAAAGGGAATTAACAAAAGAAAATCACTGACAATACCCCCTCCCCCCCAAAAAAAGAAAGGGGTTTAAAATGAGGCTCTGAAAGGCACCCACCATGGATGCCCACTAGGTTTGCCTCCGAAAAGACACATTAAAATAAAAACCCACAACAATTTAGGAGAGGGCGTAAAAAAAGAATATGGAGCAAAACAAACAGGGGAAACACCAAAAATCTGGCTTCCTTTAAACTTACACAGGTTGCGCTCAAAATCACACCTCAGCTGATGTGAAGTATAGTTCTCTCATACATCTCTCAAGCTCAACTGGAGCACTGGGCCAGCCACCTCTTAATATCACCTGGGCCAGCCACCTCTTAATATCACCTGGGCCAGCCACCTCTTAATATCACCTGGGCCAGCCACCTCTTAATATCACCTGGGCCAGCCACCTCTTAATATCACCTGGGCCAGCCACCTCTTAATATCACCTGGGCCAGCCACCTCTTAATATCACCTGGCCAGCCACCTCTTAATATCACCTGGGCCAGCCACCTCTTAATATCACCTGGGCCAGCCACCTCTTAATATCACCTGGGCCAGCCACCTCTTAATATCACCTGGGCCAGCCACCTCTTAATATCACCTGGCCAGCCACCTCTTAATATCACCTGGCCAGCCACCTCTTAATATCACCTGGGCCAGCCACCTCTTAATATCACCTGGCCAGCCAACTCTTAATATCACCTGGGCCAGCCACCTCTTAATATCACCTGGGCCAGCCACCTCTTAATATCACCTGGGCCAGCCACCTCTTAATATCACCTGGGCCAGCCACCTCTTAATATCACCTGGCCAGCCACCTCTTAATATCACCTGGGCCAGCCACCTCTTAATATCACCTGGGCCAGCCACCTCTTAATATCACCTGGGCCAGCCACCTCTTAATATCACCTGGGCCAGCCACCTCTTAATATCACCTGGGCCAGCCACCTCTTAATATCACCTGGGCCAGCCACCTCTTAATATCACCTGGGCCAGCCACCTCTTAATATCACCTGGGCCAGCCACCTCTTAATATCACCTGGGCCAGCCACCTCTTAATATCACCTGGGCCAGCCACCTCTTAATATCACCTGGGCCAGCCACCTCTTAATATCACCTGGGCCAGCCACCTCTTAATATCACCTGGGCCAGCCACCTCTTAATATCACCTGGGCCAGCCACCTCTTAATATCACCTGGGCCAGCCACCTCTTAATATCACCTGGGCCAGCCACCTCTTAATATCACCTGGGCCAGCCACCTCTTAATATCACCTGGGCCAGCCACCTCTTAATATCACCTGGGCCAGCCACCTCTTAATATCACCTGGGCCAGCCACCTCTTAATATCACCTGGGCCAGCCACCTCTTAATATCACCTGGGCCAGCCACCTCTTAATATCACCTGGGCCAGCCACCTCTTAATATCACCTGGGCCAGCCACCTCTTAATATCACCTGGGCCAGCCACCTCTTAATATCACCTGGGCCAGCCACCTCTTAATATCACCTGGGCCAGCCACCTCTTAATATCACCTGGGCCAGCCACCTCTTAATATCACCTGGGCCAGCCACCTCTTAATATCACCTGGGCCAGCCACCTCTTAATATCACCTGGGCCAGCCACCTCTTAATATCACCTGGGCCAGCCACCTCTTAATATCACCTGGCCAGCCACCTCTTAATATCACCTGGCCAGCCACCTCTTAATATCACCTGGGCCAGCCACCTCTTAATATCACCTGGGCCAGCCACCTCTTAATATCACCTGGGCCAGCCACCTCTTAATATCACCTGGCCAGCCACCTCTTAATATCACCTGGCCAGCCACCTCTTAATATCACCTGGCCAGCCACGTCTTAATATCACCTGGCCAGCCACCTCTTAATATCACCTGGCCAGCCACCTCTTAATATCACCTGGCCAGCCACTCCTAAATATCACCTGGGCCAGCCACCTCTTAATATCACCTGGCCAGCCACTCCTAAATATCACCTGGGCCAGCCACCTCTTAATATCACCTGGCCAGCCACTCCTAAATATCACCTGTGTTACGGTGCGTGAATGAGGACCCAAAAGCGAATTAACTTAAACAGAGCTTCTTTAATTACCAAACATAGGTAGGCTCAGATGGACCGGCAGATTCCGACAGGACAGGACAAGGTTACAGCAAACATGACGACAGTCTGGTTCAGGCATGAAACACAACAAACAAGAATCCGACAAAGACAGGAGCAGAAACAGAGAGAGATATAGGGACCTAATCAGAGGGAAAAAGGGAACAGGTGGGAAAAGGGGTGACGAGGTAGTTAGGAGGAGACAAGGCACAGCTGGGGGAAAGAGGGGGAGAAAAGGTAACCTAACAACGACCAGCAGAGGGAGACAGGGTGAAGGGAAAGGACAGAAACAAGACACAACATGACAGTACATGACAGTACCCCCCCACTCAACGAGCGCCTCCTGGCGCACTCGAGGAGGAAACCTGGCGGCAACGGAGGAAATCCTCGATCAGCGCACGGTCCAGCACGTCCCGAGAGGGAACCCAACTCCTCTCCTCAGGACCGTACCCCTCCCAATCTACGAGGTACTGGTGACCACGGCCCCGAGGACGCATGTCCAAAATCCTACGGACCCTGTAGATGGGTGCGCCCTCGACAAGGATGGGGGGGGGGGGGGGAAGACGAGCGGGGGCGCGAAGAACGGGCTTGATACAGGAGACATGGAAGACCGGGTGGACGCGACGAAGGTATCGCGGAAGAAGAAGTCGAACTGCGACAGGATTAATGACCCGAGAAATACGGAACGGACCAATGAACCGCGGGGTCAACTTGCGAGAAGCCGTCTTAAGGGGAAGGTTCTGAGTGGAGAGCCAAACTCTCTGACCGCGACAATATCTAGGACTCTTAGTTCTACGCTTATTAGCAGCCCTCACAGTCTGCGTCCTATAACGGCAAAGTGCAGACCTGACCCTCTTCCAGGTGCGCTCGCAACGTTGGACAAAAGCCTGAGCGGAGGGGACGCTGGACTCGGCGAACTGAGATGAGAACAGCGGAGGCTGGTACCCGAGGCTACTCTGAAAAGGAGATAGCCCGGTCGCAGACGAAGGAAGCGAGTTGTGGGCGTATTCTGCCCAGGGGAGCTGTTCTGACCAAGACGCAGGGTTGCGAAAAGAAAGACTGCGTAAGATGCGACCAATAGTCTGATTGGCCCGTTCTGCTTGACCGTTAGACTGGGGGTGAAAGCCGGAAGAGAGACTGACGGAAGCCCCAATCAAACGGCAAAACTCCCTCCAAAATTGAGACGTGAATTGCGGACCTCTGTCCGAAACGACGTCTGACGGAAGGCCATGAATTCTGAAAACATTCTCGATGATGATTTGTGCCGTCTCTTTAGCAGAAGGAAGCTTAGCAAGGGGAATGAAATGAGCCGCCTTAGAGAACCTATCGACAACCGTAAGAATAACAGTCTTCCCCGCTGACGAAGGCAGTCCGGTGACAAAATCTAAGGCGATGTGAGACCACGGTCGAGAGGGAATAGGAAGCGGCCTGAGTTACCGGACTTAGTCTGCGCGCAGACCGAACAAGCAGCCACGAAACGACGCGTGTCATGCTCCCGGGTGGGCCACCAAAAACGCTGGCGAATGGAAGCAAGCGTACCCCGAACGCCAGGGTGGCCGGGCTAACTTGGCAGAGTGAGCCCACTGAAGAACGGCCAGACGAGTAGGAACGGGAACGAAAAGAAGGTTCCTAGGACAAGCGCGCGGCGACGGAGTGTGAGTGAGCGCTTGCTTTACCTGTCTCTCAATTCCCCAGACAGTCAACCCGACAACACGCCCCTCAGGGAGAATCCCCTCGGGGTCAGTGGAGGCTACTGAAGAACTGAAGAGACGAGACAAAGCATCAGGCTTGGTGTTCTTAGAGCCCAGACGATAAGAAATCACGAACTCGAAACGAGCGAAAAACAGCGCCCAACGCGCCTGACGCGCATTAAGTCGTTTGGCAGAACGGATGTACTCAAGGTTCCTATGGTCAGTCCAAACGACAAAAGGAACGGTCGCCCCCTCCAACCACTGTCGCCATTCGCCTAGGGCTAACCGGATGGCGAGCAGTTCGCGGTTTCCCACATCATAGTTACGTTCCGACGGCGACAGGCGATGAGAAAAATACGCGCATGGGTGGACCTTGTCGTCAGAGAGGGAGCGCTGAGAAAGAATGGCTCCCACGCCCACCTCTGACGCGTCAACCTCGACAACGAACTGTCTAGAGACGTCAGGTGTAACAAGGATAGGAGCGGATGTAAAACGATTCTTGAGGAGATCAAAAGCTCCCTGGGCGGAAACGGACCACTTAAAGCACGTCTTGACAGAAGTAAGGGCTGTGAGAGGAGCTGCCACCTGACCGAAATTACGGATGAAACGACGATAGAAGTTCGCGAAGCCGAGAAAGCGCTGCAGCTCGACGCGTGACTTAGGGACGGGCCAATCAATGACAGCTTGGACCTTAGCGGGATCCATCTTAATGCCTTCAGCGGAAATAACAGAACCGAGAAATGTGAGGGAGGAGGCATGAAAAGTGCACTTCTCAGCCTTCACAAAAAGACAATTCTCTAAAAGGCGCTGGAGGACACGTCGAACGTGCTGAACATGAATCTGGAGTGACGGTGAAAAAATCAGGATATCGTCAAGGTAAACGAAAACAAAGATGTTCAGCATGTCTCTCAGGACATCATTGACTAATGCCTGAAAGACAGCTGGAGCGTTAGCGAGGCCGAAAGGAAGAACCCGGTATTCAAAGTGCCCTAACGGAGTGTTAAACGCCGTCTTCCACTCGTCCCCCTCCCTGATGCGCACGAGATGGTAAGCGTTACGAAGGTCCAACTTAGTGAAAAACCTGGCTCCCTGCAGGATCTCGAAGGCTGAAGACATAAGAGGAAGCGGATAACGATTCTTCACTGTTATGTCATTCAGCCCTCGATAATCTATGCAGGGGCGCAGAGACCCGTCCTTCTTCTTGACAAAAACAAACCCCGCTCCGGCGGGAGAGGAGGAGGGGACTATGGTACCGGCGTCAAGAGCTACAGACAAATAATCTTCGAGAGCCTTACGTTCGGGAGCCGACAGAGAGTATAGTCTACCCCGGGGGGGAGTGGTTCCCGGAAGGAGATCAATACTACAATCATACGACCGGTGTGGAGGAAGAGAGGTGGCCCTGGACCGACTGAACACCGTGCGCAGATCGTGATATTCCTCCGGCACCCCTGTCAAATCACCAGGCTCCTCCTGTGAAGAAGAGACAGAGGAAACAGGAGGGATAGCAGACATTAAACATTTCACATGACAAGAGACGTTCCAGGAGAGGATAGAATTACTAGACCAATTAATGGAAGGATTATGACAAACTAGCCAGGGATGGCCCAAAACAACAGGTGTAAAAGGTGAACGAAAAATTAAAAAAGAAATGGTTTCGCTATGATTACCAGAAACAGTGAGGGTTAAAGGTAGCGTCTCACGCTGAATCCTGGGGAGAGGACTACCATCCAGGGCGAACAAGGCCGTGGGCTCCCTTAACTGTCTGAGAGGAATGTCATGTTCCCGAGCCCAGGTCTCGTCCATAAAACAGCCCTCCGCCCCAGAGTCTATTAAGGCACTGCAGGAAGCTGACGAACCGGTCCAGCGTAGATGGACCGACAAGGTAGTGCAGGATCTTGAAGGAGAGACAGGAGTAGTAGCGCTCACCAGTAGCCCTCCGCTTACTGATGAGCTCTGACTTTTACTGGACATGAAGTGACAAAATGACCAGCGGAACCGCAATAGAGACAGAGGCGGTTGGTGATTCTCCGTTCCCTCTCCTTAGTCGAGATGCGGATACCTCCCAGCTGCATAGGCTCAGCACCCGAGCCGGCAGAGGAAGATGGTAGTGATGCGGAGAGGGGGGCAATGGAGAACGCGAGCTCCTTTCCACGAGCTCGGTGACGAAGATCAACCCGTCGCTCAATGCGAATAGCGAGTTCAATCAAGGAATCCACGCTGGAAGGAACCTCCCGGGAGAGAATCTCATCCTTTACCTCTGCGCGGAGACCCTCCAGAAAACGAGCGAGCAAAGCCGGCTCGTTCCAGCCACTGGAGGCAGCAAGAGTGCGAAACTCAATAGAGTAGTCTGTTATGGATCGATTACCTTGACATAGGGAAGACAGGACCCTGGAAGCCTCCTCCCCAAAAACAGATCGATCAAAAACCCGTATCATCTCCTCCTTAAAGTCCTGATACTGGTTAGTACACTCAGCCCTTGCCTCCCAGATTGCCGTGCCCCACTCACGAGCCCGTCCAATAAGGAGAGATATGACGTAGGCGACACGAGCAGTGCTCCTGGAGAAAGTGTTGGGCTGGAGAGAAAACACAATATCACACTGGGTGAGGAACGAGCGGCATTCAGTGGGCTCCCCAGAGTAACACGGCGGGTTATTGATTCTGGGCTCCGGAGATTCGAAAGCCCTGGAAGTGGCCGGTGGATCGAGGCGGAGATGGTGAACCTGTTCTGTGAGGTTGGAGACTTGGGTGGCCAGGGTCTCAACGGCATGTCGAGCAGCAGACAATTCCTGCTCGTGTCTGCCTAGCATCGCTCCCTGGATCCCGACGGCTGAGTGGAGAGGATCCGAAGTCGCTGGGTCCATTCTTGGTCGGATTCTTCTGTTACGGTGCGTGAATGAGGACCCAAAAGCGAATTAACTTAAACAGAGCTTCTTTAATTACCAAACATAGGTAGGCTCAGATGGACCGGCAGATTCCGACAGGACAGGACAAGGTTACAGCAAACATGACGACAGTCTGGTTCAGGCATGAAACACAACAAACAAGAATCCGACAAAGACAGGAGCAGAAACAGAGAGAGATATAGGGACCTAATCAGAGGGAAAAAGGGAACAGGTGGGAAAAGGGGTGACGAGGTAGTTAGGAGGAGACAAGGCACAGCTGGGGGAAAGAGGGGGAGAAAAGGTAACCTAACAACGACCAGCAGAGGGAGACAGGGTGAAGGGAAAGGACAGAAACAAGACACAACATGACAGTACATGACAACCTGGGCCAGCCACTCCTAAATATCACCTGGGCCAGGCACTCCTAAATATCACCTGGGCCAGGCACTCCTAAATATCACCTGGGCCAGCCACCACTAAATATAACCTGGGCCAGCCACTCCTAAACATCACCTGGGCCAGCCACTCCTAAATATCACCTGGGCCAGCCACTCCTAAATATCACCTGGGCCAGCCACTCCTAAATATCACCTGGGCCAGCCACCACTAAATATCACCTGGGCCAGCGACTCCTAAATATCACCTGGGCTAGCCACCTCTAAATATCACCTGGGCCAGCCACTCCTAAATATCACCTGGGCCAGCCACTCCTAAATATCACCTGGGCCAGCCACTCCTAAATATCACCTGGGCCAACACCTCCCGACTAACGTACTGACTAACGAGGTGACACCAATCAGTGTGCCCTACGTGCTAAAATGCTACCTAGAAATAGAAATAGAAAAAGCAAAACCTGTATCAGCCTGCCTGGTGACATCACCAGGCAGTAAATTATTTAATAGGCCAATAACAGCTAGTTTTCAGTATTCCCCTCCCCACTCAGACCAATCCCAGACAATCAAATTGCTCTTTGTTAATCAGCCATTTGTGTTTCTTTTTGACCATTTTAATTGAACATAATCACAGTAAGTTACTTAATTGTTACCCAGAAATGATATTCATGTTGATATTAAAATGGCTGAATTGGTCCTTTATCAACAAAATATCTCTCTCTCTCTAAATTAGATCATATTCTGTGTAATATGGACTTTCACTGTGCCTATTTGAAGTCTTTCGTTGCCTATAATATAGATAACACCCACAATTCATTGCAGATAAAGCACAAGCAAAGTGGTCTTAAAAACGACACCCTGTTCACTACATAGTACAGGTATTTTAACCAGAGCAGTATGTGTCCTGGTCAAACGTATTGCATTTATGTGAGGAATAACAGTGCCATTTCTGACACAGCCGTTGACTTGCAACAGCCTCTCACAAGTGGAGACAGCTCAGACCGCACAGAGAAGGAAGAAACACGATGATTAACATGCAGATTTCCTTTTCAGTGTGAGACTGAAAGGGGTTTAAAGTCCAAACAGATGTTCCTGTTAAAACAACCTCGACAACATCCTCTCTATCCAGCCCTACATCTCTGCTGAGTCTCATCATCACAACATCCTCTCTATCCAGCCCTACATCCATGCTGAGTCTCCTCATCACAACATCCTCTCTATCCAGCCCTACATCTCTGCTGAGTCTCCTCATCACAACAGCCTCTCTATCCAGCCCTACATCTCTGCTGAGTCTCCTCATCACAACAACCTCTCTATCCAGTCCTACCTGTCTGCTGAGTCTCCTCATCACAACAGCCTCCCTATCCAGCCCTACATCTCTGCTGAGTCTCCTCATCACAACAGCCTCTCTATCCAGCCCTACATCTCTGCTGAGTCTCCTCATCACAACAGCCTCTCTATCCAGCCCTACATCTCTGCTGAGTCTCCTCATCACAACAGCCTCTCTATCCAGCCCTACATCTCTGCTGAGTCTCCTCATCACAACAGCCTCTCTATCCAGCCCTACATCTCTGCTGAGTCTCCTCATCACAACAGCCTCTCTATCCAGCCCTACATCTCTGCTGAGTCTCATCATCACAACATCCTCTCTATCCAGCCCTACATCCATGCTGAGTCTCCTCATCACAACAGCCTCTCTATCCAGCCCTACATCTCTGCTGAGTCTCCTCATCACAACAACCTCTCTATCCAGTCCTACCTGTCTGCTGAGTCTCCTCATCACAACAACCTCTCTATCCAGTCCTACCTGTCTGCTGAGTCTCCTCATCACAACAGCCTCTCTATCCAGCCCTACATCTCTGCTGAGTCTCCTCATCACAACAGCCTCTCTATCCAGCCCTACATCTCTGCTGAGTCTCCTCATCACAACAGCCTCTCTATCCAGCCCTACATCTCTGCTGAGTCTCCTCATCACAACAGCCTCTCTATCCAGCCCTACATCTCTGCTGAGTCTCCTCATCACAACAGCCTCTCTATCCAGCCCTAAATCTCTGCTGAGTCTCCTCATCACAACAGCCTCTCTATCCAGCCCTACATCTCTGCTGAGTCTCCTCATCACAACAGACTCTCTATCCAGCCCTACATCTCTGCTGAGTCTCCTCATCACAACAGACTCTCTATCCAGCCCTACTGTTCATCACTTCTCTGTACTAGACAAACAGACTGTACATTAGAAATATGTGCATCAAAAGGACAGGACACAGCTCAACAGGACAGGTCAGGACACAGCTCAACAGGACAGGACAGGACACAGCCCAACAGGACAGGACACAGCCCAACAGGACCGGACCCAGCATCAGGACAGGACAGGACACAGCCCAATAGGACAGGACACAGCCCAACAGGACAGGACACAGCTCAACAGGACAGGACACAGTTCAACAGGACAGGACACAGCTCAACAGGACAGGACACAGCCCAACAGGACAGGACAGGACACAGCCCGACAGGACACGCAGGACACACAGCCCAACAGGACAGGACACAGCCCAACAGGACAGGACAGGACACAGCCCGACAGGACAGGACACAGCCCAACAGGACCGGACCCAGCATCAGGACAGGACAGGACACAGCCCAATAGGACAGGACAGGACACAGCCCGACAGGACAGGACACAGCCCAACAGGACCGGACCCAGCATCAGGACAGGACAGGACACAGACCAATAGGACAGGACACAGCCCAACAGGACAGGACACAGCTCAACAGGACAGGACACAGTTCAACAGGACAGGACACAGCTCAACAGGACAGGACATGACACAGCCCAACAGGACAGGACAGGACACAGCCCGACAGGACAGGACACAGCCCAACAGGACAGGACAGGACAGAGCCCAACAGGACAGGGCACAGTTCAACAGGACAGGACAGGACACAGCCCAACAGGACAGGACAGGACACAGCTCAACAGGACAGGACACAGCTCAACAGGACAGGTCAGGACACAGTTCAACAGGACAGGACAGGACACAGCCCAACAGGACAGGACAGGACACAGCTCAACAGGACAGGACACAGCTCAACAGGACAGGTCAGGACACAGCTCAACAGGACAGGACAGGACACAGCCCGACAGGACAGGACACAGCCCTATAGGACTGGACCCAGCATCAGGACAGGACAGGACACAGCCCAATAGGACAGGACACAGCCCAACAGGACAGGACACAGCTCAACAGGACAGGACACAGTTCAACAGGACAGGACACAGCTCAACAGGACAGGACAGGACACAGCCCAACAGGACAGGACAGGACACAGCCCGACAGGACAGGACACAGCCCAACAGGACAGGGCACAGCCCAACAGGACCGGACCCAGCATCAGGACAGGACAGGACACAGCCCAATAGGACAGGACACAGCCCAACAGGACAGGACACAGCTCAACAGGACAGGACACAGTTCAACAGGACAGGACACAGCTCAACAGGACAGGACACAGCCCAACAGGACAGGACAGGACACAGCTCGACAGGACAGGACACAGCCCAACAGGACAGGACAGGACAGAGCCCAACAGGACAGGGCACAGTTCAACAGGACAGGACAGGACACAGCCCAACAGGACAGGACAGGACACAGCTCAACAGGACAGGACACAGCTCAACAGGACAGGTCAGGACACAGCTCAACAGGACAGGACAGGACACAGCCCGACAGGACAGGACACAGCCCAACAGGACCGGACCCAGCATCAGGACAGGACAGGACACAGCCCAATAGGACAGGACACAGCCCAACAGGACAGGACACAGCTCAACAGGACAGGACACAGTTCAACAGGACAGGACACAGCTCAACAGGACAGGACACAGCCCAACAGGACAGGACAGGACACAGCCCGACAGGACAGGACACAGCCCAACAGGACAGGACACAGCCCAACAGGACAGGACAGGACACAGCCCGACAGGACAGGACACAGCCCAACAGGACCGGACCCAGCATCAGGACAGGACAGGACACAGCCCAATAGGACAGGACAGGACACAGCCCGACAGGACAGGACACAGCCCAACAGGACCGGACCCAGCATCAGGACAGGACAGGACACAGCCCAATAGGACAGGACACAGCCCAACAGGACAGGACACAGCTCAACAGGACAGGACACAGTTCAACAGGACAGGACACAGCTCAACAGGACAGGACATGACACAGCCCAACAGGACAGGACAGGACACAGCCCGACAGGACAGGACACAGCCCAACAGGACAGGACAGGACAGAGCCCAACAGGACAGGGCACAGTTCAACAGGACAGGACAGGACACAGCCCAACAGGACAGGACAGGACACAGCTCAACAGGACAGGACACAGCTCAACAGGACAGGTCAGGACACAGTTCAACAGGACAGGACAGGACACAGCCCAACAGGACAGGACAGGACACAGCTCAACAGGACAGGACACAGCTCAACAGGACAGGTCAGGACACAGCTCAACAGGACAGGACAGGACACAGCCCGACAGGACAGGACACAGCCCTATAGGACTGGACCCAGCATCAGGACAGGACAGGACACAGCCCAATAGGACAGGACACAGCCCAACAGGACAGGACACAGCTCAACAGGACAGGACACAGTTCAACAGGACAGGACACAGCTCAACAGGACAGGACAGGACACAGCCCAACAGGACAGGACAGGACACAGCCCGACAGGACAGGACACAGCCCAACAGGACAGGGCACAGCCCAACAGGACCGGACCCAGCATCAGGACAGGACAGGACACAGCCCAATAGGACAGGACACAGCCCAACAGGACAGGACACAGCTCAACAGGACAGGACACAGTTCAACAGGACAGGACACAGCTCAACAGGACAGGACAGGACACAGCCCAACAGGACAGGACAGGACACAGCTCGACAGGACAGGACACAGCCCAACAGGACAGGACAGGACAGAGCCCAACAGGACAGGGCACAGTTCAACAGGACAGGACAGGACACAGCCCAACAGGACAGGACAGGACACAGCTCAACAGGACAGGACACAGCTCAACAGGACAGGTCAGGACACAGCTCAACAGGACAGGACAGGACACAGCCCGACAGGACAGGACACAGCCCAACAGGACCGGACCCAGCATCAGGACAGGACAGGACACAGCCCAATAGGACAGGACACAGCCCAACAGGACAGGACACAGCTCAACAGGACAGGACACAGTTCAACAGGACAGGACACAGCTCAACAGGACAGGACACAGCCCAACAGGACAGGACAGGACACAGCCCGACAGGACAGGACACAGCCCAACAGGACAGGACACAGCCCAACAGGACAGGACAGGACACAGCCCGACAGGACAGGACACAGCCCAACAGGACCGGACCCAGCATCAGGACAGGACAGGACACAGCCCAATAGGACAGGACAGGACACAGCCCGACAGGACAGGACACAGCCCAACAGGACCGGACCCAGCATCAGGACAGGACAGGACACAGCCCAATAGGACAGGACACAGCCCAACAGGACAGGACACAGCTCAACAGGACAGGACACAGTTCAACAGGACAGGACACAGCTCAACAGGACAGGACATGACACAGCCCAACAGGACAGGACAGGACACAGCCCGACAGGACAGGACACAGCCCAACAGGACAGGACAGGACAGAGCCCAACAGGACAGGGCACAGTTCAACAGGACAGGACAGGACACAGCCCAACAGGACAGGACAGGACACAGCTCAACAGGACAGGACACAGCTCAACAGGACAGGTCAGGACACAGTTCAACAGGACAGGACAGGACACAGCCCAACAGGACAGGACAGGACACAGCTCAACAGGACAGGACACAGCTCAACAGGACAGGTCAGGACACAGCTCAACAGGACAGGACAGGACACAGCCCGACAGGACAGGACACAGCCCTATAGGACTGGACCCAGCATCAGGACAGGACAGGACACAGCCCAATAGGACAGGACACAGCCCAACAGGACAGGACACAGCTCAACAGGACAGGACACAGTTCAACAGGACAGGACACAGCTCAACAGGACAGGACAGGACACAGCCCAACAGGACAGGACAGGACACAGCCCGACAGGACAGGACACAGCCCAACAGGACAGGGCACAGCCCAACAGGACCGGACCCAGCATCAGGACAGGACAGGACACAGCCCAATAGGACAGGACACAGCCCAACAGGACAGGACACAGCTCAACAGGACAGGACACAGTTCAACAGGACAGGACACAGCTCAACAGGACAGGACAGGACACAGCCCAACAGGACAGGACAGGACACAGCTCGACAGGACAGGACACAGCCCAACAGGACAGGACAGGACAGAGCCCAACAGGACAGGGCACAGTTCAACAGGACAGGACAGGACACAGCCCAACAGGACAGGACAGGACACAGCTCAACAGGACAGGACACAGCTCAACAGGACAGGTCAGGACACAGCTCAACAGGACAGGACAGGACACAGCCCGACAGGACAGGACACAGCCCAACAGGACCGGACCCAGCATCAGGACAGGACAGGACACAGCCCAATAGGACAGGACACAGCCCAACAGGACAGGACACAGCTCAACAGGACAGGACACAGTTCAACAGGACAGGACACAGCTCAACAGGACAGGACAGGACACAGCCCAACAGGACAGGACAGGACACAGCCCAATAGGACAGGACACAGCCCAACAGGACAGGACACAGCTCAACAGGACAGGACAGGACACAGCCCAACAGGACAGGACACAGCTCAACAGGACAGGACACAATTCAACAGGACAGGACACAGCTCAACAGGACAGGACAGGACACAGCTCAACAGGACAGGACACAGCCCAACAGGACAGGACACAGCCCAACAGGACAGGGCACAGCCCAACAGGACAGGACACAGCCCAACAGGCAGAGCTGCTTTCGGAGAGGGATAACCTACTACACAGTACTCTACCTTCCCTGTTCCCTGGAGCACACACAAACACACACACACACACACACACACACACACACACACACACACACACACACACACACACACACACACACACACACACACACCAACATACACACACACACACACACACACACAGCCACAGCCACAGTAACAGACACGTGGACACGTGGAGCTGGTCTAATTAGCCACTGACAGTGCTCACTATAACAAACTGCCAAAGCTTAACAGTATTTTTAGCAACATTATGACATGTGGTCGCCATGGCAGGAAGAATCAGCAACACGTTTTCTCAGGTCAAGTCAAAATAAAATAGGGTTTATTTCCCAGACACATAGGGCCAGTTTCCCAGACACATAGGGCCAGTTTCCCAGACACATAGGGCCAGTTTCCCAGACACATAGGGCCAGTTTCCCAGATACATAGGGCCAGTTTCCCAGACACAGAGGGCCAGTTTCCCAGACACATAGGGCCAGTTTCCCAGACACATAGGGCCAGTTTCCCAGACACATAGGGCCAGTTTCCCAGACACATAGGGCCAGTTTCCCAGACACATAGGGCCAGTTTCCCAGACACAGAGGGCCAGTTTCCCAGACACATAGGGTTTGTTTCCCAGACACAGAGGGTTTGTTTCCCAGACACATAGGGCCAGTTTCCCAGACACAGAGGGTTTGTTTCCCAGACACATAGGGCCAGTTTCCCAGACACATAGTACCAGTTTCCCAGACACAGAGGGTTTGTTTCCCAGACACATAGGGCCAGTTTCCCAGACACATAGGGCCAGTTTCCCAGACACATAGTACCAGTTTCCCAGACACAGAGGGTTTGTTTCCCAGACACATAGGGCCAGTTTCCCAGACACATAGGGCCAGTTTCCCAGACACAGATTAAGTCTAGTCCTGAACTAAAAATCCCTTTCAATGGAGAATCTCCTGACGACGGGTTTTTTAGTTCAGGAATGGCTTTAGTCTCTGTCCAGAAAACCGGCTCATAATAACGAGTTGAGGCGAAACCGACACCTTTACAAACAATTTACTGACAAAGTTATTATTTTTTTTTAAATTAAACGAATTGTAGAGGGTTGCACGACAACACAAAGGAGTACTATGAGAAGACAAAGAAAAACATTTTTTTTTTGTATGAGGCTTTTGTTGACTGATTAAGACACACCGGAGTGAGCATCAGTGGGCTATTGTTTAATAGACCATGTGACCTGACGGAAGAAAGAAGGTAGTGACCCTGAAGAAGTGCCGGAAATGATGTCTGACTGCTGAGAGAGAGAGAGAGAGAGAGAGAGAGAGAGAGAGAGAGAGAGAGAGAGAGAAAGAGAGAGAGAGAGAGAGAGAGAGAGAGAGAGAGAGAGATGGCCTTAGTCTCTGTCCTGGAAACAGAGAGAAAGAGAGAGATAATTAATTAACACCAGACAAAGGAATGGAATGACAGTTGGTCAACCATATGTTTTCAAAAAGAAGACAAATAAACTGAATTACCCTTGAAAGTATTTAGAGAATGGTTTGTTTGTATATAACAGTAAATAACATGTCTCCTAAAGATTTCTCTGAAAATAGGGACGATAGTAGAAATATCTACTAGAAAAAGCTATA
Source organism: Oncorhynchus mykiss (assembly GCF_057628025.1). Taxonomy (NCBI): domain Eukaryota; kingdom Metazoa; phylum Chordata; class Actinopteri; order Salmoniformes; family Salmonidae; genus Oncorhynchus; species Oncorhynchus mykiss. The sequence goes on along the minus strand of NC_143038.1, from coordinate 74,138,753 downwards.
CAGTACAACTTACTTTTCCCCCAATTAGTTCTCTGAAAACAGTGGACCAAAGAAAAACAATAAACCCCAAAAGACTGTACACAGCAATGTCCTTTCTTTTAAATGTACATGTTCAAGCAGTACCTAATAATTACATTTGTTTACAAAGAGGAGATACCTTTCAGATGTCTCTCTGTTTTTCAGTGATTCAGATCTCTCTCTGTTTTTCAGTGATTCAGATCTCTCTCTGTGTTTCAGTGATTCAGATGTCTCTCTGTTTTTCAGTGATTCAGATCTCTCTCTGTTTTTCAGTGATTCAGATGTCTCTCTGTTTTTCAGTGATTCAGATCTCTCTCTGTGTTTCGGTGATTCAGATCTCTCTCTGTTTTTCAGTGATTCAGATCTCTCTCTGTTTTTCAGTGATTCAGATCTCTCTCTGTGTTTCAGTGATTCAGATCTCTCTCTGTGTTTCAGTGATTCAGATCTCTCTCTGTTTTTCAGTGATTCAGATCTCTCTCTGTTTTTCAGTGATTCAGATGTCTCTCTGTTTTTCAGTGATTCAGATGTCTCGCTGTTTTTCAGTGATTCAGATCTCTCTCTGTGTTTCCGTGATTCAGATCTCTCTCTGTGTTTCAGTGATTCAGATCTCTCTCTGTGTTTCAGTGATTCAGATCTCTCTCTGTTTTTCAGTGATTCAGATCTCTCTCTGTTTTTCAGTGATTCAGATCTCTCTCTGTTTTTCAGTGATTCAGATCTCTCTCTGTGTTTCAGTGATTCAGATCTCTCTCTGTTTTTCAGTGATTCAGATCTCTCTCTGTGTTTCAGTGATTCAGATCTCTCTCTGTGTTTCAGTGATTCAGATCTCTCTCTGTGTTTCAGTGATTCAGATCTCTCTCTGTGTTTCGGTGATTCAGATCTCTCTCTATGTTTCAGTGATTCAGATCTCTCTCTGTGTTTCGGTGATTCAGATCTCTCTCTGTGTTTCAGTGATTCAGATCTCTCTCTGTGTTTCGGTGATTCAGATCTCTCTCTGTGTTTCAGATGTCTCTCTGTGTTTCAGTGATTCAGATCTCTCTCTGTGTTTCAGTGATTCAGATCTCTCTCTGTGTTTCAGATGTCTCTCTGTGTTTCAGTGATTCAGATCTCTCTCTGTGTTTCCGTGATTCAGATCTCTCTCTGTGTTTCAGATGTCTCTCTGTGTTTCAGTGATTCAGATCTCTCTCTGTGTTTCAGTGATTCAAATCTGTCTCTGTGTTTCAGATGTCTCTCTGTGTTTCAGTGATTCAGATATCTCTCTCTGTTTCAGATGTCTCTCTCTGTTTCAGTGATTCAGTAGACTGAGTGATATAGTCTTGTGACATATTCAAGTGCTGCCTTCGTGTGAAATGCTTGAATGAGATGTATGTGATGTTATTAGTGAAAAGAAAACAGAACTGATTATTTGTTTTTTTACAGAGACTATAGGTTTGACTGAAGAACAAGAGGATCCTTTACATTAAAGCTAGAAGTACTTAGTTGCTACATTCATTAAATTAATAAATTATACCCATTGATTCTTAAAGAATATTACTTATAAATGCCTCATGAGCATAGCTCAACTGTCGTACCCCATCAGAACCCAAAATATACACTGAGTGTACAAAACATACATAAATATATGTTTTTGCAGACACTCTGATCCAGAGCTGAGTTTCTACATTTTTATACTTTTTTCCATACTGGGTCCCATGTGGGAATCAAACCCACAACCCTGGAATTGCAAGCGCCATCTTTTACCAACTGAGCCACATGGGACCACAAAACATTAGGAACACCTGCTTTTTTCCATGGCCAGGTGAATCCAGCTCATCAGCTATGAACCCTTATTGATGTCACTTGTTAAATCCACTTCAATCAGTGTAGATGAAGGGGAGGAGACGGGTTCAAGAATGATTTTTAAAGCCTTCGGACAATTGAGACGACGGATTGTGTTTGTGTGCCATTCAGAGGGTGAAGGGGCAAGACAAAAGATTGAAGTGCCCTTTGAACGGGGTGTGGTAGTAGGTGCCAGGCGCACCGGTTTGTGTCAAGAACTGCACCGCAGCTGGGGTTTTTCACGCTCAACAGTTTCCTGTGTGTATCCAGAATGGTCCACCACCCAAAGGACCATCCAACCAACTTGACACAACTGTGGGAACCATTGGAGTCAACATGGGCCCAGCATCCCCGTGGAATGCTTTCAACACCTTTCCCATGCCCTGATGAATTGAGGCTGTTCTGAGGGCAAAGGTCGTGAACTTTGCCTTTAAATTCCAATCGTGCATGAATAACGCTGAACTTCAGTGATCACGGATGGCATACAGCCCATCAGCGCTAACGTTTTGTAAACAACGTAAATGTAAACCAACTCTAGTTTCAAAACATTGTTAGAACTGTACAGTCGATGTCATAGACAGTCAGTCCTTGCGTCCATGGCTCCGTCTGTGACTTTGAGAGCGGTTACATACGTCCATCCTTATCTCTTAGATTTTTAATTTAAGGATTCTATGCAGCTTTAACGTTTACATTTCCGTCTATTTAACAGACCTTCTTCTACAGAGCTTTCAGTCAACTAACCTAGGTAGGTACAAAACACAACCTGAACACTGTTTACAACAGAAACTACAATAAGTGAGACCTTCTTCTACAGAGCTTTCAGTGCGTTCAACTAACCTAGGTAGGTACAAAACACAACCTGAACACTGTTTACAACAGCAACTACAATAAGTGAGACCTTCTACAGAGCTTTCAGTGCGTTCAACTAACCTAGGTAGGTACAAAACACAACCTGAACACTGTTCACAACAGCAACTACAATAAGTGAGACCTTCTTCTACAGAGCTTTCAGTGCGTTCAACTAACCTAGGTAGGTACAAAACACAACCTGAACACTGCTCACAACAGCAACTACAATAAGTGAGACCTTCTTCCAAAATAACAGTCTACGTTGCTTGAACCCGTGATCAAGTATAGGTCTACAACTGTAATAGTTGTAATCTGGGGATAAAACCAAGCGAAAGTATTGGGTGTACTGTACTGTGTACAACGTTGTGTTTCCGTTCCTCTCTGGTCTTCGGGACACAGTGTAGAAGACACATTAGCATGAGAATAGCTTCCACATGGAGGGACCGACCATCTGTATGTCATCATCAAATATTTAAGATGTTTCAGATCAGTACCTCACGTTTAGACCATCAAAACAGGAGAGGACTTCTTCTGTTCCTCTCAAGAGCTCCTTTCCATTTCTAAAAAACAGACAATGCAACACCTCATGGCACAAAACCTTTGACCTTGACCCCTATTTGATCTTGATGTTGTGTGTACGGTTGAAGTGGGAAGTTTACATGCACTTAGGTTGGAGTCATTAAAAACTTGTTTTTCAACCACTCCACAAATTTCTTGTTAACAAACTATAGTTTTGGCAAGTCGGTTAGGACATCTACTTTGTGCATGACACAAGTTATTTTTCCAACAATTGTTTACAGACAGATTATTTCACATATAATCAATCACACATATCACAATTCCAGTGGGTCAGAAGTTTACATAAACTAAGTTGACAGTGCCTTTAAACAGCTTGGAAAGTTCCAGAAAATTATGTCATGGCTTTAGAAGCTTCTGATAGGCTAATTGACATCATTTGAGTCAATTGGAAGTGTACCTGTGGATATATTTCAAGGCCTAACTTAAACTCTGTGCCTCCTTGCTTGACATCATGGGAAAATCAAAAGAAATCAGCCAAGACCTCAGAAAAACAAACAATAGTAAGCAAGTATAAACACCATGGGACCACGCAGCCGTCATACCGCTCAGGAAGGAGACGCGTTCTGTCTCCTAGAGATGAACGTACTTTGGTGCGAAAAGTGCAAAACAATCCCATAACAACAGCAAAGGCCTACAAACCTGACTCAGTTACACCAGCTCTGTCAGAAGGAATGTGTCATGTACTGTCATGTTGTGTCTTGTCTCTGTCCTTTCCCTTCACCCTGTCTCCCTCTGCTGGTCGTTGTTAGGTTACCTTTTCTCCCCCTCTTTCCCCCAGCTGTGCCTTGTCTCCTCCTAACCACCTCGTCACCCCTTTTCCCACCTGTTCCCTTTTTCCCTCTGATTAGGTCCCTATATCTCTCTCTGTTTCTGCTCCTGTCCTTGTCGGATTCTTGTTTGTTGTGTTTCATGCCTGAGCCAGACTATCGTCATGTTTGCTGTAACCTTGTCCTGTCCTGTCGGAATCTGCCGGTCTATCTGAGCCTACCTATGTTTGGTTATTAAAGAAGCTCTGTTTAAGTTAGTTCGCTTTTGGGTCCTCATTCACTCACCGTAACAGAATGGGCCAAAATTCACCCAACCTATTGTGGGAAGCTTGTGGAAGGCGACCCGAAACGTTTGACCCAAGTTAAACAATTTCAGGGCAATGCTACCAAACACTAATTGACTGTATGTAAAATCTGACCCACTGGGAATGTGATGAAAGAAATAAAAGCTGAAATAAATCATTCTCTCTACTATCATTCTGACATTTCACATTCTTAAAATAAAGTGGTGATACTAACTGACCTAAAACAGGGAATTTTTACTAGGATTTAATGTCAGGAAATGTGAAAAACTGAGTTCAAATGTATTTGGCTAAGGTGTACATAAACTTCCGTCTTCAACTGTATGTATTGATATGTAGGCTATGTTTGGCGTTTTTAAATGTCCTTGAGCTGTTCTTGTCTATTGATGTTCTGTATTATGTAATGTTTCATGTGGACTCCAGGAAGAGTAGATGCTGCTTTTGCAACAGCTATTGGAGATCCTAATAAAATACTCCCCTCCAAAAAATATCAGACATCCCATAATTTCTCTGAGTGTCGTTGAAAAGTGTGTCTACATACTGTAATGGCAGAGATATTGATAATAAGCACTATTGGTATAATTTGTTTATTCAGATCCACATTAAATGCTGCTTCAGTAGTTTCTGCCAAAGCAGCAGCTGTTGTTCCACACAAAACATAAAACATGAAAAGTAACAAAACACTGACAGACATGGACAGTCACACACATTTTACAATATGCAAAAAATACATCTAAAGAATAATGTGTGTGTGTGTGTGTGTGTGTGTGTGTGTGTGTGTGTGTGTGTGTGTGTGTGTGTGTGTGTCATTTCACAGTCCCTATTGTACCATCTTGTGGGGTAGGTACCCTCAGATGAACCATCAAACAGGCAAAGCATCAATACAGGATTAAGATTGAATCCTACTACACTACTGCTCTGATGCTTGTCGGATGTGGCAGGGCTCAAAGGGAAACCCAGCCGCGAGCTGCTGTGAGCCTACCAGATGAGCAAAATGCCTTTTATGCTCGCTTCGAGGCAAGCAACACTGAAGCATGCATGAGAGCACCAGCTGTTCCGGACGACTGTGTGATCTCGGTAGCCGACGCGAGCAAAACCTTTAAACGGGTCAACATTCACAAAGCTACGGGCCAGACCGATTACAAGGACGTGTACTCAAAGCATGCGCAGACCACCTGGGAAGTGTTTTCACTGACATTTTCAACCTCTCTCTGACTGCTGATCCTCAACACTGGGTCACCTCAGGGCTGGGTGCTCAGTTCCCTTCTGTACTCCCTGTTCACCCACGACTGTGTGGCCAAACACAACTCCAACACCATCATTAACTTTTGCTAACGACACAACAGTGGTAGGCCTGATTACAGACAACGAGGGGACAGCCTATAGCGAGGAGGTCAGAGACCAACCTCTCCCTCAATGTGAGCAAGACAAAGGACCTGATTGTGGACTACAGGAAAAGGCGTGCCGAACAGGCCCCCAATAGCATCTACACCTGTTGTATTCGGCGCATGTGACAAATAAAGTTTTATATGATTTGTACATTTTTTTAAGTTAATGTTGCTGTTTGAGTTATTGGAAATGGAATGGTATTCCATGTGGTCATGGCTCTGTCTAATAATTTGCATTGCCAGGAATTAGTTCTGGACTGACAAGATACTCTTGGTGGTCTTGTGTGGGTGTCTGAGCTGTATGTTATTTGATAATGCAGAAAATCTGGAAATTTCATCATAGTAATGTTTCTCATAAAAACTAGAAGAGAAGCAGTTAATCTCACAGTTAATCTCACAAAGTCTGGCATTCATGTTGTTGATGTAGGTTCTGGCATTTAAGGGCAACTGTACTGCTCTGTTTTGAGCCAGCTGCAGCTTTGATGTCTTTCTTTGCTGCCCTTGAACATACTACCGGACAGTAATCAATTTGAAACAAGACCAGAGACTGAACAACTAGTACGGTTGATTTAAAAAAAAAAACACAGAACATATACCCGTTATTGACAGGTGTATAAAATTGAACAGATAGCCATGCAATCTCCATAGACAAACAATGACAGTAGAATACTAAATAGCTCAGTGACTTTCAACGTGGCACCGTCAGAGGATGCCACCTTTCCAATAAGTCAGTTTGTCAAATTTCTACACTGCTAGAGCGGTCAACTCTATAGGAAAAACTATGGCAAAGTTGTTAAGTGTAGGCCACACAAACTCACAGAATGGGACAGCCAAGTGCTGAAGCGCATAAAAATCATCTGTCCTTGGATGCAACAATCACTACCGAGTCCCAAACTACCACTGGAAGCAACATCAGCACATATCAAATCAAATTTTATTGGTCACATACACATGGTTAGCAGATGCTAATGCGAGTGTAGCGAAATGCCTGTGCTTCTTGTTCCGACCATGCAGTAATATCTAGCAAGTAATCTAACAATTTCACAGCAACTACCTAATACACACCAGTGTAAAGGAATGAATAAGAATATGTACATATAAATGTATGGATGAGTGATGGCTGAACGGCATAGGCTAGATGCAGTAGATGGTAAAGAGTACAGTATATACTGTACATATGAGATGAGTAATGTAGGGTATGTTAACATTATATAAAGGGGCATTGTTTAAAGTGACTAGAGATACATTTATTACATCCAATTTATTATTACTAAAGTGGCTTGAGATTTGAGTCAGTATGTTGGCAGCTGCCGCTCAATGTTAGTGATGGCTGTTTAACAGTCTGATGGCCTTGAGATAAAAGCTGTTTTTCAGTCTCTCAGTCCCAGTTTTGATGCACCTGTATTGACCTCGCTTCTGGATGATAGCAGGGGGAACAGGCATTGGCTCGGGTGGTTGTTGTCCTTGTTGATCTTTTTGGCCTTCCTGTGACATGGGGTGGTGTAGGTGTCCTGGAGGGCAGGTAGTTTGTCCCCCGTATGTGTCGTGCAGACCTCACTACCCTCTGGAGAGCATTACGAGTTGTGGGTGCCGTACCAGCAGTTGCCGTATAGCCCGACAGGATGCTCTCGATTGTGCATCTGTAGAAGTTTGTGAGTGTTTTTGGTGACAATTCAAATTACATCAGCCTCTTGAGGTTGAAGAGGCGCTGTTGCGTGTGAGTGGACCATTTCAGTTTGTCCGTGATGTGTACGCCGAGGAACTTACAACTTTCCACCTTCTCCACTACTGTTCCGTCGAAGTGGACAGGGGGGTGCTCCCTCTGCTTTTTCCTGAAGTCCATGATCATCTCCTTTGTTTTGTTGATGTTGAGTGTGAGGTTATCTTCCTGACACCACATTCCGAGGGCACTCACCTCCTCCCTGTAGACCGTCTCGTTATTGTTGGTAATCAAGCCTACCACTGTAGTGTCGTCTGCAAACGTGATGATTGAGTTGGAGGAGTGCCACGCAGTCGTGGGTGAACAGGGAATACAGGAGAGGGCTGAGAATGCACCCTTGTAGGGTGCACCTCACCACCTTGGGGGCGGCCCGTCAGAATGTCCAGGACCCCGTTGCACAGGGCGGTGCAGTGAAGGAGAGCCAGCAGGTTTTGGTAGCTGGCCGTGTCAGTGTCACTGTATCGTCCTCAAAGCGAGCAAAGAAGTTGTTTAGTTTGTCTGGGAGCAAGACATCGTGTTCCGCAACGGGCTGGTTTTCTTTTTGTAATCCGGGATTGACTGTAGAACCTGCCACATATGTTTTGTGTCTGACCTGTTGAATTGCGACTCGACTTTGTCTCCATACTGAAGCTTAGCTTGTTTGATTGCCTTGCGGAGGGAAAAGCTACACTGTCTGTATTCGGTCATGTTTCCGGTTGCCTTGCCATGATTAAAAGCAGCGGTTCACGCTTTCAGTTGCGGGCAAATTTTGCCATCAATCCATGGTTTCTGGTTGGGGGAGGTTTTAATGGTCACCGTGTGTACAACATCACCAATACACTTGCATCAGCGTATACATCAATGTTGTTGTTTGAGGCTATCCGGAACATATCCCAGTCCACGTGATCGAAGTAATCTTGACCCGTGGATTCATATTGGTCGGACCTGCGTTGAACAGACCCGTTTCCTGTTTAATTTTCTGTCTGTCTGTCAATGCACTTTCTAATGAATTCGCTCACCGAATCAGTGTATTCGTCAATGTTGTTGTTGGACGCAACACGGAACATATCCCAATCCAACGTGATCGAAGCAGTCTTGAAGCGTGGAATCAGATTGGTCGGACCAGCGTTGAACAGACCTAAGCGCGGGAGCTTATTGTTTCTCTCTGTAGGCAGGGAGCAACGAAATGGGGTCGTGGTTTTGCTGAAAGGGGGGCGAGGGAAGGCTTTGTATGCGTCGTGAATGTTAGAGTAACAATGATCCAGAATTTTGCCAGCCCGGGTCGCGCCCGTAGCTTCAGAGGTTACCCAACGTGGACCTTGCCGTCGTATCTCTTGACGCCGAAAAGGCCTTTGACCAAGTTGAGTGGCCCTATCTAATCAAGGTCCTACAGAACTTGAATATTGGAGATGGATTCATAAATTGGATCCAGCTTTTACCTAGGAACGCCTGTGCCAGAATACTCACTAACCAATCATTGTCGCCCCGATTTAACCTTTACAGAGGGACAAGGCAGGGTTGTGCGCTAGGCAGGGTTGTGTCACCTATGCTCTTCGCCCTAATTATCGAACCTCTCGCTCAGACGATTAGATCTCATGCAGCAATACACGGCTATAATACTAAAGATACTCTAAATAAGAGTTCCCTATACACAGATGACATCCTCCTCTATGTAACAGAACCCCAGGCTAGTATTGCAGCTATTCTTGATGTGATCAATTTGTTTGGTACCTTCTCGGGATACAGAATAAATTGGAACAAGAGTGAATTAATGCCCATACGGTCGCAAAACACCTCCTGGCTAGAACATCTCCCAGTTGAGTTATCTTCAGATAAATGTACCTACCTAGGAATTGTAGTTACCAAACAATACTCCCTACTATTTAAATATAATTTCCCCTCTCTGATGCAAAAACTCAAGGCAAACATACTATTTTGGAGAACTCTCCCAATTTCTCTGCTCGGAAAAATGAATGCCATTTAAAACGGTCTTCCTCCCACAACTGCTCTACCAATACCAGAACATCCCCATATTCTTACCTAAATCCTTTCATACCTATAACTGGACTCAATTATCAATCCTTTCATCTGGGATTATAAAACACACATGATAGGTAAAAAACACCTCTGTAAATCCAAGATGGAAGGAGGATTGTCTCTCCCAAATTGTATATTTTATTACTGGGCCCCTAACCTCCGCGCTGTTACGTTTCTGCTGGATGACGCACTTCCGGCATCCAGCTGGCTTAGTATGGAGCCACTTTCACAGAAAGCCTCTGCACACTATACTGCAATGACGTGCATAGCTTCTCTATCGCGTCGATCCTACCAGCGTTGAATTCAGAAGCTTTCTCAAGGTCCACAATACTCCGGCCTTGCGAAGCGACCGTTCGAATGATGCTTTCGATTTTGGTGTCCAGTTCAGCAATAGTGGCCTTAAGATCCTCAGCTATAGCAACACGTAGCTCCCCCAAAGCCCCCAAAGTTCTGTAAGTGTCACGTTGTTGCATGTGCCTCCCGCCAGGACTGTCTCGTTGTTTAGTAGGACTCCGCTGTGGATTTATTGTCCTTTGGTCGCTTATTACTCGGCATTTTCATATAAAAAGTTACAATCTTGTATTAGAAAGAAACGTTTGTTGTAAAAAGTGTAATAAAGTAGGTTAAATTAGATTATTTCGCAAAAAAGTTGCAGGAGCCTCTCACACACAGCCGTTCACTCCAACATGCTAGCTCCGCCCCCATTCTAGACAATTCCTTGCTTACAACTTTGTGCCAACAGTTTGGGGAAGGCCCTTTCCTGTTTCAGCATGACAATGCCCCCATGCATAAAGCAAGGTCCATACATAAATGGTTTGCCGAGATTGGTGTGGAAGAACAGATTCCTGACCTCAACCCCATTGAACACCTTTGGGATGAATTGTAACGCTGACTGTGAGCCAGGCATAATCGCCCAACATCAGTGCCCGACCTCTCTAATGCTCTTGTGACTGAATGGAAGCAAGTCCCAGCTGCAATGTTCCAACATCTAGTGGAAAGTCTTCCCAGAAGAGTGGAGGCTGTTATAGCAGCAATGCTCCAACATCTAGTGGAAAGTCTTCCCAGAAGAGTGGAGGCTGTTACAGCATCAAAGGGGGGACCAACTCCATATTTATGCCCATGATTTTGGAATGAGATGTTCGACAAGGTTCGATGTTCAACGTTCGACTTTTGATCAGGTAGTTTATTTTATAACAGACATACCCCTCCCCATCTTCACAACAACTTTGTCAATATGACTTGAGCATGATAATTGATCATCCAGTGTTATATCTAGGAGTTCAGCTTCCTCAACTAGATCAATGGTCACACCATTTAGACACAACTCCAGTTGAGGTTTAGGTCTTAATATAATGTTTTTAACCGAATACAATGCTTTTAGTTTTAGATGTGTTTGTTTTACTGATAGTGACTGTAACTCTTTATCTAGACGTTTTATGGGCTCACTGGCTTTGGCTGCTAACATGTAGAGTGGGGAATCATCCTAGTCATTCTAGCATATCATTTGTAAAAAATAGAGACGAGTAGCAACCCAAGGCAACTGAACTTAGGACAACCACAATGTACATATCTGATGTTAGAGAAGCGTCCATTGAAGAACACTCTCTGGGTTCTATCGGAGAAATATCTCTCCATAACTCTGTGATGGCAGGTGATGTAAAAGCGATAGCAAGTGAGTTTTTTTCAATAACACTTTATGATCAATAACATCATAGGCTGCACTCAATAACAGCTCCAACTATCTTTATTATAATCCATTTCTTTTAACCAATCACCAGTCAGCTGAATCAGTGCAGTACAAGTTGAGTGCACTTCTCAATATGCCTGCTAAAGGCAGTAGGTAACAAGTTCTCTGAAAAATAGCATCTTCATCCTTTTACTAAGAACAGGCAGCATACTGATTGGTCGGCTGTTAGAGCCAGCAAATGGTGCTTTACTATTTTTAGGCAGTGGAATGACTTTAGCTTCCTTCCACGCCTGTGGACACACACACTGCTTTAAGGCTTTGGTTAAAGCTATGGCAAATAGGGGTGGCAATACAGTCTGCTATCATTCTCAATAGTTTCCCACCAAGGTTTTATTTTCCTCGTGGTTTATCATTCATTATTGATGGATAACAATAGTTAATCCAGGGCCTTCCGAGTGGTGCAGCGGTCTAAGGCACCTGCATCGCAGTGCTGAGGCGACACTACAGTCTCGGGTTTGAACCAAGGCCGGCCTTGACCCGGAGCCCCAAAAGGTGACTCACCTTTCAAATCAAATCAAATCAAGTCAAATCAAATCAAATGTATTTATATAGCCCTTCGTACATCAGCTGATATCTCAAAGTGCTGTACAGAAACCCAGCCTAAAACCCCAAACAGCAAGCAATGCAGGTGTAGTTAAAATAGAGTTAAAAAGTAAGAACATTTACAAATAGATACAAATTAAACAACAATGACAAGGCTATATACAGATTATATACATGGAGTACAGGTACCGAGTCAGTGTACTGAGGTATGAGGTAGTTGAGGTGATTCATTGAGTCAGTGTACTGAGGTATGAGGTAGTTGAGGTGATTCATTGAGTCAGTGTACTGAGGTATGAGGTAGTTGAGGTTATTCCTTGAGTCAGTGTATGTAAATTTGTTTAGATGATTGACTGAAAAGCAGAACGTCTGGGTATCCATTTGATTAACTGTTCAGCAGTCTTAGGGCTTTGGGGTAGAAGCTGTTCAGTAGCCTTTTGGTGCCAGAGTTGGCACTCCGGTACCGCTCCGGTGCCGTGCGGTAGCAAAGAGAACAGATTGTGACTTGGGTGGCTAGAGTCTTTGAACATTTTAGGGCCTTCCTCTGACACCGCCTGGTATAGAGGTCCTGCATGACAGGGAGCTCGGGCCCAGTGATGTACTGGGCCGTACTCATTCCCCTCTGAAGCGCCTTGAAGTTGGATGCAGAGCAGTTGCCATATCAAGCCGTGATACAGCCAGTCAAGATGCTCTCAACGGTGCAGCTGTAGAACTTTTTCAGGATCTGAGGGCCCATGCAAAAGAGAAAAGTAAAGTATCAAATTGCAGAGGAAGGTGTTTAAATCGCAGGGTCGTCAGCTTAGTGGCAAGTTTGGAGGGCACAATGGTGTTGAAAACTGAGCTGTAGTCAATGAACAAGCATTCTCACGTAGGTGTTCCTTTTTTTCCAAGTGGGAAAGGGCAGTGTGGAGTGCAATATAGATTGAGTGGATCTATTGGGGTGGTATGTGATTTGGAGTGGGTCCAGGGTGTCTGGGAGGATGGTGTTGATGTGGGCCATGACCAGCTTTTCAAGGCATTTATTTCATGGCTACAGATGCGAGTGCTACTGGGCGATAGTCATTTAGACAGGTTACCTTGGCGTTATTGGGCATGGGGACTATGGGGGTCTGCTTGAAACATATGGGTATTACAAACTCGGCCAGGGAGAGGTTGAAAATGTCAGTGAAGACACTTGCCAGCTGGTCAGCGCATGTTGCTCTGAGTACGCGTCGTGGTTGTCTGTCTGACCCCTGCGGCCTTGTGAATATTATCCTTTTTAAAGGACTTACTCACATTTGCTACGGAGAGCGTGATCACAGACGTCAGGAACAGCTGGTGCTCTCATGCATGGTTCAGTGTTGCTTGCTTCAAAGAGAGCACAGAAGGCATTTAGCTTGTCTGTTAGGCTTGTGTCACTGGGCAGCTTGTAGCTGGGTTTCCCTTTGTAATTCATGATAGTTTGCAAGCCCTGCCACATCTGACGAGCGTCAGAGCCGGTGTAGTAGGATTCGATCTTAGTCCTGCACTGACACTTTGTCTGTTTGATTGTTCGTCGGAGGGTATAGCGGGAATTATTTTAAGTATACGGATTTGAAAGCGGCAGCTCTATCTTTTAGCTCAGACCGGATGTTGCCTGCAATCCATGCCTTTTGGTTAGGATATATACACCTACGGTCACTGTGGGCACTCGATGCAATTATTATTGAAGCTGGTGACTGATGTTTTAAACTCTTCAATGGCATCAGATGAGTCCCGGAACATATTCCAATCTGTGCCAGTGAAACAGTCCTGCAGCTTAGCATCCTCTTCGTCAGACCACTTCCGTTTTGAACGTATCACTAGTACTTCCTGTTTGAGTTTTTGCCGCATCTGGGTGAGCATTGTCTTGTTTGCTTATGGCCCTTTATAGCGCGTTGAGTACAATCTTAGTGCCAGCATCGGTTTGTGGTGGTAAATAGACACAGCTATCATTAACATTAGCATACTGTAAATCATGGAACATTTTTTACAATTACAGGTAATCACCTTTAAAACTGCAGCATTTTCTCTACGACCCATGACGAAATGTCAGAGGTGGGGGGGCATCCACATCTCCCTTTTTCTCTGTCTGTCTAACATTAAAAAAAATTAAAAATGGCTAATCGAGTCAATCAGCCACTTGTGAGTGTCAGTCAAGCACCCAAGCTAACATTGGCTAGCTACTTCCGGACACAGACGAGAGAACAGCTTTCTCTGACCATTTTACTCGCCCTAGCAGAGCTGGTTAGGCTGTTTTTATGTTATCCAGAACATTGGCAACTGCAACTGTGCTGCTGGCAACAATTTAATAACGCATTTATGCTAATGTTTACTGACATTGGCAATATCCAATGGGTGTTGAGCATTCATAAATACGTCATGTTATTCTTCGCTCTGGCACACTCAGATTAGAGTGCTCTGATATCAGAGGGAATTTTCCAGCAAGGTTCATCAACAGCTGCCTGATATCGGAGTAGATTGCCAGAGCAAATTAACCAGCTACATCTATCAACAGTTGTCACATTGACATCCTGAACATTGGGGCGGCAGGGTAGCCTAGTGGTTAGAGCATTGGACTAGTAACCAGAAGGTTGCAAGTTCAAACCCTGATAAGGTACAAATCTGTTGTTCTGCCCTTGAACAGGCAGTTAACCCACTGTTAACCCACCGTCATTGAAAATAAGAATTTGTTCTTAATTGACTTGCCTAGTTAAATAAATGTAAAAAAAACATTATATTGAAATGGTTACTTGCATAGTAGAGTCTTTTGTCTACCAATAGGTGCAGCGTCACCAATAGGTGCAGAAATACATAATCCCAACTAATAACGTCACTACCCTGCATGAATCTGCAGGAAGCTTTACACTTTAACTTGAAATGAAAACAACCTCCTGACTAAATTTGAAATGTGTAATATCTGAAAATGTAGCCACCTAGACTATCTTGCACGTATACATGAATGAATGCATCTCCCTCTCTGTCACGAATGCCATGGTTGCCCTTAGTTTGAAGATGTAATCCGGAGATACGTGTTATCTCCTTAGCTATTAATTCCACTGAATTTAAAACCTCATCTCTCTGCATGTCCAGCCCACTCATTATCTCAGCCAATCATGGCTAGCGGGAAGGTTGCTGACTTTTTCAGTGGCTAAACCAACTAGGCTCGTAATTTAACAATTTTATTTGTATTTACAGATGGCATAGAAGTTCATTATTAAGGCACATGAAAGTTCACAAACTCCAGAAGGCATTTCTGCAAAAAAAAAAAAAACACATTTGATTTTTTTTTTTTAAGTTTACTTTCAAATGTCCCTCCTGTGAAGTAGTGACCCAGGACATACGCCTTGCTTGATAGTTACCGCCTAAGCTGGCAGCTACGCCAAGCAACGAAGGCTAACGGCGTTGCGGGATCCAAATTAAACAGGTAGGCTAGTAAACAGGAAAAACTTTTTTCAGAAACATTCAAAACAACAAACCGAGCTCTCTCGCTCCTCGTTCAGCGTCGTATTCTGATGACGTGCAGGTTGGCGTGTGTCTCAGCAGAACATTCATGGAAAATGTAGTCACAGTCTGCATATAGTCATCAGTGATCATTTAATGACTTGCACGGTACAGTGAGGTAAGGGTTCAGTCAAATAGCAAATACAGTGTTGGTCCACAATTAAATACGTTACCAAAGGAAAGCTGTGCAAAAGTGATAATTCTTTAATGTGTGTGTTCCTTTCAGGAAATGTGTCTTAAATCGCAAAGAAAAAGCACAGCATCACCAATAGGTGCAGATATACATAACATGTTTTAAAAAAATAAATAAAATGGAATGTTTGTTTTATTCTGCCAGATGGGCGGGGTTTGCACTTTTTGCGATTATTCTATTGCTTGCATCCCACCATGCTCAATCAAGTCCAGATAACGTATTTTCAGTTATTTCAGTTATTTCAACACAGAGCTGGTCCATACGGGGCGGCAGGTAGCCTAGTGGTTTGAGCATTGGTCCAGTGACCGAAAGGTTGCTAGATTGAATCCCCAATCTGACAAGATAAAATCTCTCGAACAAGGCAGTTAACCCACTGTTCCTAGACCATTATTGTAAATGGTTTGTGGCAGGGAATGCATGTGACAAACCATTTTTTGCTGGACAAAAGGAACAGCAATGCTGTTCATTGACTACAGCGCAGTATTCAACACCATAGTACCCTCAAAGCTCATCACTAAGCTAAGGATCCTGGGACTTAAACACCTCCCTCTGCAACTGGATCCTGGACTTCCTGACAGGTCGCCCCCAGGTGGTGAGGGTAGTTTGCAACACATCTGCCACGCTGATCCTCAACACTGGAGCTCCACAGGGGTGCGTGCTCAGTCCCCTCCTGTACTCCCTGTTCACCCACGACTGCATGGCCAGACACGACTCCAACACCATCATTAAGTTTGCTGATGACACAACGGTGGTAGGCCTGATGGGAACCCTGACCGGTTCATCGGACATGCTACCTTGTCCCGGACCTGCTGTTTCTA
>NC_143038.1:74110000-74117500 GCF_057628025.1 Oncorhynchus mykiss | reverse complement strand
GCAGAGTGACTCGGTATCGGTACTCCTTCTAGATTGCCTTGTTATTATTATTTTATATTGTTACTACTTCCTTGTTTTATATTAAAAATGTTCTCACTTTCTAACTCTGCGTTGTTGGGTTTGTAAAGTAAGCATTTCACTGTAAAGTCTATACCTGTTGTGCTCGGCGCATGTGACAAATATTAATATATATACTGTACATATATATACATACATATACATACATATACATACATATACATACATATACATACATATACATACATATACATACATACATACATATACATACATATACATACATATACATACATATACATACATATACATACATATACATACATATACATATACATATACATATACATATAAAATATATATATATATATAAAATATATATATTTTCTGAAATAGGCCTAGTACTGCTAGGTTTTACACAGTGAAATGTAACAAATAACTATACGTTATTTATAAAGAACTGTACTGTACAAATTATACATTTGTGACAATACTTATAGATTTTTTTAAATTAAGAAATTCAATACAATACGACAAGATCTGAATGTAAACATTTACATTTTAAGTGATTTAGTAGATGCTTTAAACCAGAGCAATTTACAGTAATGGCATTCATCCTAAAATAGTTAAGTGAGACAATCACCTATCACAGTCAAACATACACAAACATTCAATTTCAGCTGAACAATGGATATACAGCTTTATTGCAAATTCATTTTTTTTTTTTAATAATCTAAAATCTATGAACAAAAAAGCTGAGAAGAGTAATATTTTAACACACATGAAAATAAATAATAATTTCTGATAAAAAACAACACCAATTGTGAAACATCTGTGGATATAGCGTTTCCCTTAAACCATAAAGACATGTTTTCTCAGTTTACTTCAATCCCAGTCTGGTACTAATCCCAGTCTGGTGGTAATCCCAGTCTGGTAGCAATCCTAGTCTGGTGGTAATCCCAGTCTGGTAGCAATCCTAGTCTGGTGGTAATCCCAGTCTGGTAGTAATCCCTACCTACATGTGCATATTACCTGGTAGCAATCCTAGTCTGGTGGTAATCCCAGTCTGGTAGCAATCCTAGTCTGGTGGTAATCCCAGTCTGGTAGCAATCCTAGTCTGGTGGTAATCCCAGTCTGGTAGTAATCCCTACCTACATGTGCATATTACCTGGTAGTAATCCCAGTCTGGTGGTAATCCCAGTTTGGTGGTAATCCCAGTTTTTATTTTTTTTATTTTACCTTTATTTAACTAGGCAAATCAGTTAAGAGCAACTTCTTATTTTCAATGGCGGCCTAGGAACAGGGGCAGAATGACAGATTTGTACCTTGTCAGCTCTGGGGTTTGAACTTGCAACCTTCCGGTTACTACCAGACTGGGATTACTACCCTGCCGCTCCAGACTGGGAGTAATCCCAGTCTGGTACTAATCCCAGTCTGGTGGTAATCGCAGTCTGGTAGCAATCCTAGTCTGGTGGTAATTCCTGTCTGGTGGTAATCCCAGTCTGGTAGTAATCCCAGTCTGGTAGTAATCCCAGTCTGGTAGTAATCCCAGTCTGGTGGTAATCCCAGTCTGGCGGTATTCATGGAGACAAGTCATACAAGTCATACAGATCTGCTATCTTACTTTGACCCTGCTTCTCACAGCAGAAACATAATCCTGCAGCAACATGAAATGTGAATTAACATGGGGATTATAATTAATGGGATTGATACATTTTGCATTTTAAGGTGGACATTACAGACTTTGGAAGCCTTTTTACTACTGTTGTGCAGGAAAATTCTCTGTGATCAAATGAAGATAGAAGATCTGTTAAATATAGCCATAGATTTCACCCTGATCAAATTAAACAATAAGAAATAGACTAGATTCAGCAAGATCATTTCTGTAGCATATTTTGCTGGTTAAGAATGTGGGCCAAACGGGACCTAAAATATATTATGAGATCAATGACATTTAATGGGAAACATCATCTTTTAAAATCAACTGTACAAATCAGTTATCTCCACTGGTCTATCAGAATGTGTGCTGAAATAATCAATTTGGCAGGGAAATCACAGTCAGATACACCAAACTATAATTGCAACAGTGTATTTTTAGATGCATTTAACCAAGACCTTATCACTTTCTATACAACCGGAATTACTCAAATCTTAATGCACACTTCGCATAACATACTTTATCAAATAAAATACACAGTGTACAAAACATTAGGAACACCCTCCACCCGCCTATCTAATCGATCTGGCCCGGGTATCCTGAAAGGATATTGACCTCATTCCGTCAGTAGAAGATGCATGGTTGTTCTTTAAAGGTCCTTTCCTCACCATCTTAAATAAGCATGCCCCATTCAAAAAATGTAGAACCAGGAACAGATATAGCCCTTGGTTCACTCCAGACTTGACTGCCCTCGACCAGCACAAAAACATCCTGTGGCGTACGGCGTTAGCATCAAATAGACCCTGCGATATGCAACTTTTTAGGGAAGTTAGGAACCGATATGCACAGGCAGTTAGGAAAGCAAAGGCTATCTTTTTCAAACAGAAATGTACATCCTGTAGCACAAACTCCAAAAAGTTCTGGGACACTGTAAAGTCCATGGAGAATAAGAGCACCTCCTCCCAGCTGCCCGCTGCACTGAGGCTAGGAAACACTGTCACCACCGATAAATCCACAATATTTGAGAATTTCAATAAGCTTTTTACTACGGCTGGCCATGCTTTCCACCTGGCTACCCCTACACTGGTAAACAGGCCTGCACCCCCCACAGCAACTTGCTCAAGCCTCCCCCATTTCTCCTTTTCCCAAATCCAGATAGCTGATGTTCTGAAAGAGCTGCAAAATCTGGACCCCTACAAATCAGCCAGGCTAGACAATCTGGACCCTTTCATTCTAAAATTATCTGCCAAAATTGTTGCAACCCCTATTACTAGCCTGTTCAACCTCTCTTTCGTGTCGTCTGAGATTCACAAAGATTAGAAAGCTGCCGCGGTCATCCCCCTCTTCAAAAGGGGGAGACACTCTAGACCCAAACTGTTACAGACCTATATCTATCCTACCCTGTCTTTCTAAGGTCTTCGAAAGCCAAGTAAACAAACAGATCACCTACCATTTCGAATCCCACCGTACCTTCTCCGCTATGCAATCTGGTTTCCGGACTGGTCATGGGTGCACATCAGCCACGCTCAAGGTCCCTAAAGATATCATGACCGCCATCGATAAGAGACATTACTGTGCAGCTGTATTCATTGACCTGGCCAAGGCTTTCGGCTCTGTCAATCACCACGTTCATATCGGCAGACTCAATAGCCTTGGTTTCTCAAATGACTGCCTCGCCTAGTTCACCAACTACTTCTTAGACAGAGTTCAGTGTGTCAAATCGGAGGGCCTGTTGTCCGGACCTCTGGCAGTCTCTATGGGGGTGCAAACAGGGTTCAATTATTGGGATGACTCTTTTCTCTGACATCAATGATGTCGCTCTTGCTGCTGGTGATTCTCTGATCCACCTTTACGCAGATGACAACATTCTGTATACTTCTGGCCCTTTTTTGGACACTGTGTTAACTAACCTCCAAACGAGCTTCAATGCCATAACTCTCCTTCCGTGGCCGACAACTGCTCTTAAATACAAGTAAAACTAAATACATGCTCTTCAGCAGATCACTGCCCACACCTGCACGCCCGTCCAGCATCACTACTCTGGACGGTTCTGACTTACAAATACAAACTTACAAATACCTAGGTGTCTGGTAAACTCTCCTTCCAGACTCTCCTTCCAGACTCACATTAAACATCTCCAATCCAAAATTAAATCTAGAATTGGCTTACTATTTCGCAACAAAGCATCCTTCACTCATGCTGCCAAACATACCCTCATAAAACTGACCATCCTACCGATCCTCGACTTCGTCGATGTCATTTACCAAATAGCCTCCAACACTCTACTCAGCAAATCTGATGTAGTCTATCACAGTGCAATCCATTTTTATACCAAAGCCCCATATACTACCCACCACTGAGACCTGTATGCTCTCGGTGCCTGGCCCACGCTTCATATTCATCGCCAAACTACTGGCTCCAGGTCATCTATAAGTCTTTGCTAGGTAAAGCCCCACCTTATCTCAAGCTCACTGGTCACCATAACAGCACGCGCTCCAGTAGGGATATTTCACTGGTTACCCCCAAAGCCAACACCTCCTTTGGCAGCCTTTCCTTCCAGTTCTCTGCTGCCAATAACTGGATTTGAATTGCTCACTGATCACTGCACCTGTACACAGCCCATCTGTAAATAGCCAATCCAACTACCTCATCCCCATACTGTTATTTATTTTTTTGCTCCTTTGCACCCCAGTATCTCTACTTGCACATTAATCTTCTGTACATCCTACCATTCCAGTGTTTAATTGCTACATTGTAATTGTTTCACCACTATGGCCTATTTATTGCCTTACTTTCCTCATCCTACCTCATTTACACACACTCTATATAGACTTTTTCTATTGTGTTATTGACCGTATGTTTGTTTATTCCATGTGTAACTCTGTGTTGTTGTTTGTGTCTCACATATACGGAAAGTATTCAGACCCCTTGACTTTTTTCACGTTTTGTTATGTTACAGCCTTATTCTAAAATTCATTTAAAAAAAAATCCTCAGCAATATACAAACAATACCCAATAATGACAATGCAAAAACAGGTTTGTTTTTCACAAATGTATAAAAAAATCTATTTTAAAATACCTTATTTACAGACCCATTCCTATGAGACTAGAAATTGAGCTCAGGTGCATCCTTTTTCCATTGATCATTCTTGAGATGTTTCTACAACTTGATTGGAGTCCACCTGTGGTAAATTCAGTTGATTGAACATGATTTGTAAAGGCACACAGCTGTCAATATAAGGTCACCCAGTTGACAGCCCATGTCTGAGCAAAAACCAAGCCATGAGGTCGAAGGAATTGTCCGGTGAGTTCCGAGATAGGATTGTGTCGAGGCACAGATCTGGGGAAGGGTATGAAAAACTCTTCCTAGAGTTGACCGCCCGGCCAAACTGAGCAATCGGGGGAGAAAGGCCTTGGTTTGCGAAGTGACTAAGAACCTGATGGTCACTCTAACAGTTCCTCTGTGGAGATGGGAGAACCTTCCAGAAGGAGAACTATCTCTGTAGCACTCCACCAATCAGGCCTTTATGGTAGAGTGGCTAGACAGAAACCACTCCTTAGTAAAAGTCACATGACAGCCCAGTTGGAGTTTGCCAAAATGTACCTAAAGAATCTCAGGATATGAGAAACAAGATTATCTGGTCCGATGAAACCAAGATTGAACTCTTTGGCCTGAATGCCAAGAGTCACATCTAGAGGAAACCTTGCACCATCCCTACGGTGAAGCACGGTGGTGGCAGCATCATGCTGCGGGGATGTTGTGACTGAAGACTAGTCAGGATCGAGGCAAAGATGAACGGAGCAAAGTACAGAGAAATCCTTGATGAAATCCTGGTCCAGAGCGCTCAGGACCCCAGACTGGGGAGAAGGTTCACCTTCCAACAGGACAACAACCATAAGCATACAGCCAAGACAACGCAGCAGTGGCTTTGGGACAAGTCTCTGAATGTCCTTGAGTGGCCCAGCCAGAACCCGGACTTGAACCTGATCAAACATCTGTGGAGATACCTGAAAATAGCTGTACAACAACGCTGCCCATCAAACCTGACAAAAGCTTGAGAGGATCTGCAAAGAAGAATGGGAGAAACTACCCAAATACAGGTGTGCCAAGCTTGTAGCGTCATACCTAAGAAGACGCATGGCTGTAATCGCTGCCAAAGGTGTTTCAACAAAGTACCGAGTATAGGGTCTGAATACTTATGTAAATGTGATATTTCCATTTTTTTATTTAGAATAAATTAGCAAAAATTGTCTATATTGTGTATTGTGTTCAGATTGATGAGGAAAAACAATTGAATTCATTTTAGAATAAGACTGTCACGTAACAAATTGTGAAGTAAGTCAAAGGGTCTGAATACTTTCCGAATGCCCTGTATGTATACTGCAGTATAACGAAGGTATTCATAGGAAGTGTGTCCCATTAGTGACCATATCTCTGTAGGACACACACACACACACACACACACACACACACACACACACACACACAAAAGACACACTGAAACTTGAAAACTTGGAACTTTGACTGTGAAAGAAAACCAACCGATGCCGCGGTGCCAACGTGTTGAACGCGGTGCCAACGTGTTGAACGCGGTGCCAACGTGTTGAACGCGGTGCCAACGTGTTGAACGCGGTGCCAACGTGTTGAACGCGGTGCCAACGTGTTGAACGCGGTGCCAACGTGTTGAACGCGGTGCCAACGTGTTGAACGCGGTTTTAGAGCACAGAAAACCAGAAATGGGAAAATGGGGGAAGAACACTTTTAGTCTCCCAGTTGGGAATGCCAGAAATTAGAAAAGTAGGGGAGAAGTCTCTGTTTAAGATGTAAAGTTAATTCGATGTTCTCCTGATGAACAGACGGATGGATCCAAACGCGGAGGAGAAGACGAGAGGGCAGGAGGCCCAGAAAGATCATGAGTAGAAGTGCATGAACAGAGGCCAAGTGAAGTAGAGGAAGACGAGAGAGCGGGAAAAGAGAGTGAAGGTTAGAAAGGAAGAGAGGAAAACCGTGACGAAGTAAAAGTTGTTCGATAAAATCTGTTTTGAAACCCTTTGTTGTGGTAACAGAGAAAAGGATCTACCCTCACATCCCAACCCAGCCTCTCTATTCTGCATTACAGACGCTGTTCATTTCAAATAGAACACTAAAGATGAAGAGGAATGTGACCAAGAGAAAGAGGTGATGACGTATCAGGACGTGGGAGGCCCAGGCTCTCCTTATCTACATTACAATCAGAGACCGAGGTGATGACGTATCAGGACGTGGGAGGACCAGGCTCTCCTCATCTACATTACAATCAGAGACCGAGGTGACAACGTATCAGGACGTGGGAGGACCAGGCTCTCCTTATCTACATTACAAACAACATACATTACTGGAATTATACTTAGTACATTAGTACATTACTACATTAGTACATTAGTACATTAGTACATTAGTACATTACAGAAAGTAAAATAAACATTAATATGTGAGTGTTGAGGCGCATCAGGAAAATGGGAGGGCCAACCTCTCCGT
The DNA here is from genome assembly GCF_057628025.1 of Oncorhynchus mykiss. Taxonomy (NCBI): domain Eukaryota; kingdom Metazoa; phylum Chordata; class Actinopteri; order Salmoniformes; family Salmonidae; genus Oncorhynchus; species Oncorhynchus mykiss. The sequence goes on along the minus strand of NC_143038.1, from coordinate 74,110,307 downwards.
ATTTACATTACCAATATACTACATTACTGTTAGCACACATTACCAATATACTGCATTACTGTTAGCACACATTACCAATATACTGCATTACTGTTAGCACACATTACCAATATACTGCATTACTGTTAGCACACATTACCAATAGAATACATTACTGTTAGCACACATTACCAATAGAATACATTACTGTTAGCACACATTACCAATATAATGCATTACTGTTAGCACACATTACAAATAGAATACATTACTGTTAGCACACATTACAAATAGAATACATTACTGTTAGCACACATTACAAATATAA
>NC_143038.1:74105000-74107500 GCF_057628025.1 Oncorhynchus mykiss | reverse complement strand
CATTTAAGAGGAAAAACTTGTTCCCAAACACAAAGTGGCTAAGTTCTGGTGCCTAAAAACTAGGCCCTGGAGCACTGGTTGCCCTCTAGGCTACCGAGAGCTGGTAGTCCCATCCACCACTACTACCAGGTGTGAAACAGGGAAGAGATTCAGGGGGTATGCTAATTTGATGTAGAGCAGACCTAACCCAGTCTGTTAAATTTGTCAAAACAGGAGCAATTTACATCTGGCTAGATATTAATAAAGAAATGATCTCAACAGAGAAACATGTCCTAATGTGTGCTACCTATATCCCCCCCAATAGAATCCCTACACTTTAAAGATGACAGCTTCTCCATCTTAGAGGGGGAGATCAACCATTTCCAGGCCCAGGGTCGTGTACTAGTCTGTGGCGACCTAAATGCCAGAACCGGACAAAAACCTTACACCCTCAGCACACAGGGGGACAAACACCTACCTGTAGGGGACTGCATTCTATCCCCATATGCCCCCCTAGGCACAACTATGACAACATAACCAACAAAACAGGTCACAACTCCTGCAGCTCTGTCGCAAGCTGGGTATGTACATGGTCAATGGTTGGCTTCGAGGGGACTCCAATGGTTGGTACAAATATAGCTCATCTCTTGGCAGTAGTACTGTAGACTACTTTATCACTGACCTCAACCCAGAGTCTCTCAGAGCGTTCACAGTCAGTCCACTGACACCCCTATCAGATCACAGCAAAATCACACTCTATTTGAACAGAGCTTTGCTCAATCATGAGGCACCAAAGGAAAGGAACTGAGTAATATTAAGAAATGCTATAGATGGAAGGAATGCAGTTTGGAAACATACCAAAAAACAATTAGGCAACAACAAATTCAATCCCTTTTAGACAATTTCCTGGGTAAAACGTTCCACTGTAATAGTGAAGATGTAAACCTGGAAGTAGAAAATCTTAACAGTATATTTGACATCTCAGCTTCCCTATCAAATCTAAAAATGTAAAACAGAAAACCAAAGAAAATGAACTACAATGACAAATGGTTTGTTGAAGAACTCAAAAACCTAAGAAAGAAATTGAGAAACCTGTCCAACCAAAAACATAGAGACACGGAAATCCTGAGCCTACGCATTCACTATGGTGAATCACTAAAACAATACAGAAATACACTACGGAAAAAGAAGGAACAGCACGTCAGAAATCAGCTCAATGTAATTGAAGAATCCATAGACTCTAACCACTTCTGGGAAAATTGGAAAACACTAAACAAACAACAATACGAATAATTATCTATCCAAAATGGAGATGTATGGGTAAACCACTTCTCCAATCTTTTTGGCTCTCTAACAAAGAATAAAGAGCAAAAACAAATACATGATCAAATCCAGATCTTAGAATCAACTTTTAAAGACTCCCAGAACCCACTGGATTCCAGAACCCACTGGATTACAGAACCCACTGGATTCCAGAACACACTGGATTCCAGAACCCACTGGATTTTCCAATTACATTGAATGAACTACAGGGCAAAATTAAAACCCTCCAACCCAAAAAGGCCTGTGGTGTTGATGGTATCCTCAATGAAATGATCAAATATACAGACAACAAATTCCAATTGGCTATACTAAAACTCTTTAACATCATCCTTAGCTCTGGCATCTTCCCCAATATTTGGAACCAAGGACTGATCACCCCAATCCACAAAAGTGGAGATACATTTGACCCCAATAACTACCGTGGAATATGTGTCAACAGTAACCTTGGGTAAATCCTCTGCATTATTATTAACAGCAGACTTGTACATTTCCATTTCCTCAGTGAAAACAATGTACTGAGCAAATGTCAAATTGGCTTTTTACCAAATTACCGTACAACAGACCACGTTTTCACCCTGCACACCCTAATTGACAAACAAAAACAAACCAAAACAAAGGCAAAGTCGTCTCATGCTTTGTTGATTTCAAAAAAGCCTTCGACTCAATTTGGCATGAGGGTCTGCTATTCAAATTGATGGTGTTGGGGGTAAAGCATATGACATTATAAAATCCATGTACACAAACCGTGTGCGGTTAAATTTGGCAAAAACACACACACATTTCTTCCCACAGGGTCGTGGGGTGAGACAGGGATGCAGCTTAAGCCCCACCCTCTTGAACAAATATATCAACAACTTGGAGAGGGCACTAGAACAGTCTGCAGCATCCAGCTTCACCCTACTAGAATCTGAAGTTAAATGTCTACTGTTTGCTGATGATCTGGTGCTTCTGTGACAAACCAGGAGGGCCTACAGCAGCACCTAGATATTCTGCACAGATTCTGCCAGACCTGGGCACTGACAGTAAATCTCAGTAAGATCAAAATAATGGTGTTCCAAAAAAGGTCCAGTCGCCAGGACCACGAATACAAATTCCATCTAGACACCATTGCCCCAGAGCACACAAAAAACTATACATACGTTGGCCTAAACATCAGTGCCACAGGTAACTTCCACAAAGCTGTGAATGATCTGAGAAG
>NC_143038.1:74040000-74102500 GCF_057628025.1 Oncorhynchus mykiss | reverse complement strand
TATTGTATTGTAATGTATTGTAATGTATTGTATTGTAATGTATTGTAATGTAATGTATTGTATTGTACTGTATTGTATTGTATTGTAATGTAATGTATTGTAATGTATTGTATTGTAATGTATTGTATTGTAATGTATTGTATTGTATTGTAATGTATTGTATTGTAATGTAATGTATTGTATTGTATTGTATTGTAATGTATTGTATTGTAATGTATTGTAATGTAATGTATTGTATTGTAATATATTGTAATGTATTGTATTGTAATGTATTGTATTGTATTGTAATGTATTGTAATGTATTGTATTGTATTGTAATGTATTGTATTGTAATGTATTGTATTGTATTGTAATGTATTGTAATGTATTGTATTGTAATGTATTGTATTGTATTGTAATGTATTGTAATGTATTGTATTGTAATGTAATGTAATGTAATGTAATGTATTGTAATGTAATGTATTGTATTGTAATGTAATGTAATGTAATGTAATGTATTGTAATGTAATGTATTGTATTGTAATGTATTGTATTGTATTGTAATGTATTGTATTGTAATGTAATGTATTGTATTGTATTGTATTGTATTGTATTGTATTGTAATGTATTGTATTGTAATGTAATGTATTGTATTGTAATGTATTGTATTGTAATGTAATGTATTGTATTGTATTGTATTGTAATGTATTGTATTGTAATGTAATGTAATATAGTGTATGGTATTCAGGTGTTTGTTTCCCTCTCTCGTCTCCTAAGTATTGTGCAGCTTGATAGTGAACCAAGTGGCAGGGTTGATGATTTGCTGTTTTTATAATTAGGAGTGGGCCCTTGAGAACATATGTTTAATTTCCTTAACCTTAGTTTAGCATAACAAGCCTTCCTGTCACTGATTTCAAAGTTGCGACCCTATTAAATACATGGCATTACATTTCATGGCATTTCTGAAAGGTTGAATAGCCTGAGTCTATCTGAATATGAGTATTCAGACACGAGTGACTGTCATGAATGTGAGTATAACATAAATAAACGGCTACACATTGTCTCGAATCTAAATGAACATGACATTCATATTTCTGAAATGCAAAAAAACAAAAAAAAATTTAAACAAAAAAAATGTTATAAAAATAACAATCTTATTTCACATCATTTGCCAGTCAGTCATTTATTAACAAACACCTGGAAACAAAAGTGGCGTAACATGTAACGTCTGACAAGTCCAGCACCAACCTCAGTACACTGTAGGGCTGCTAGGGCACCATTGAGACTATTCACACACACACACACACACACACACACACACACACACACACACACACACACACACACACACACACACACACACACACACACACACACACATACATATACACATACACATACACATACACATACACATACACATACACACACACACACACACACACACACACACACACACACACACACAGACACACACACACACACACACACACACACACATACACACACACACACACACACACACAGACCAAGGTCAAAAAAAAAGTTTACAGCACCAATTCTGCCACAGTTTCCCCCCTTTCTGTATAGTTGCAGTTCTGCTATAGCGCTGTGCGTAGCCCACAAGGAGTATCTAACTACAGCATTTTTTTGCACGAAGACACATACCAGCCCCACATGATGCTCTGCCACCACCAGTTAACCCCAACCCTCAGTGACGTTCCTTGGGGCAGAGACGCAGAACGACTCGTGGCACAGATTTAGACTCAATTCCTCAAAATAGTGATGGTTGAAATGATTAGGGTCTCTTAACTGCTTCTCCTCATTAGGCTACAGTGACAATAATCTACTATAGCTGACAGACAGACAGTGCTGCCCAAAAGGCATCCTATTCTCTATGTAGCACGCTACTTTTGACTAGGTCCCCATAAGGCTCTGGTCAAAAGTAGTGCACTATGTAGCGAATATGGCGCCATTTGGAACAGAAAGAAAACCACAATAATAACCCTGCCAGTTTCACATCACTCACTGTCTGACGTTTTTTATATTTTTTTATAAATAAAAACAAATAAAAAATCCCGGTCAATCGTGTTATTCGTTCCAAAGCTTAGTAAGTAACTGCTTTGAGACCCTGACTAACACTCTGGGTTCATCTCTGCCTTCGTTGATGGTGGGTTTGTCATCATATGAAACTGTTGGCAGCTTGAGTGAGGCGAAACATAATTAGACTACCAAATTAATGGTTTCAGACCACCAGACAGAGTTGGAGCCTCTTGATTTGACACGGAACGACGTGTCTGTAAAAAAAAACACACACACACACAGACACACACACACACACACACACACACACACACACACACACACACACACACACAGACAGCGTCTGTCCACACACTACAGGGTGATGCTGTCCTTTACCAGGACTAGTAGACAGAGATGAGTAATAAAGGAGACAATCTGTAAACACACACACACACAGACACACCCAGACACACACACACACACACACACACACACACACACACACACAGACACACTCAGACACACATACATACACACACAGACAATGGAGCGATTTGTTATTACAATTTCAATGCTTTAATCGATTAAATAAGGCATTTTAGAACGGAAGTAAGATTTCTTTTTTTTTTTTTTACTTGAATTTGTCCTGTAATACTAATGCTTTATTGTTAAAGTGTGTTATTTTATTTCATAAATCTCCTTATTCAAAACGTTTCTCATCATTACAAAGAACAAGAATGGATGCATCATGTTTTAATGGCATTTCCCTGAGTAAGAAACAAACCCGGAAACTAAAAGATTTCACTAAATGATGACCATTCCTCCAAAACAGTTCCATTTCGGCACGCTTTACACCATGGATAATTCATCTATAGCATTTCCCATCGTTGGTCGTTGTGATTAATCGGCAATAGAGACAGATTACCCTATGGTCAGAAGATCAGACATTTATAAGCATTTCCCATCCATTACGTTGAACCAACGTGGAATAGATGTTGACTTGACATCATCCATTACAATGTGTTCTATCTGTGACAATGACTTTGAGATCCAACGATTCCACATCTATCATGATGTAGTTGAGGGACAGGGGGTTAAGCCATTGATATATAGTTGAGGGACGGGGTTAGGGAAACTATATACAGCTGAGGGATGAGGCTAGGGAAATCAAATCAAATCAAATGTTATTGGTCACATACACATGGTTAGCAGATGTGATTGCGAGTGTAGTGCTTCCACTTCCGACTGTGCAGCAATATCTAACAAGTAATCCAACAATTCCACAACAGATAAGAGTTGATGTCGGAAGTTTGCATACACCTTAGCCAATTACATTTAAACTCAGTTTTTCACAATTCCTGACATTTAACCATGGTAGAAATTCACTGTCTTAGGTCAGTTAGGATCACCACTTTATTTTAAGAATGTGAAATGTCAGAATTAAAAGTAAAGATAATTATTTATTTCAGCTATAATTTCTAACATCACATTCCCAGTGGGTCACAAGTTTACATACACTCAATATTTGGTAGCATTGCCTTTAAATTGTGTAACTTGGGTCAAACGTTTCAGGTTGCCTTCCGTAAGCTTCCCACAATAAACTGGGTGAATTTTGGCCCATTCCTCCTGAAAGAGCTGGTGTAACTGAATCAGGTTTGTCGGCCTCCTTGCCAGGGCTTTGTGATGGCCACTCCAATACCTTGACTGTGTTGTCCTTAAGCCATTTTGCCACAACTTTGAAAGTATGCTTGGGGTCATTGTCTATTTGGAAGATCCATTTGCGACCAAGCTTTAACTTCCTGACTGATGTCTTGAGATGTTGCTTCAATATATCCACATAAGTTTACCTCCTCATGATGCCATCTATTTTGTGAAGTGCACCAGTCCCTCCTGCAGCAAAGCACCCCCACAACGTGATGCTGCCACCCCCGTGCTTCACGGTTAGGATGGAATTCTTCAGCTTGCAAGCCTCCCCCTTTTTCCTCCAAAACAATAACGATGGTCATTATGCTCAAACAGTTCTATTTTTGTTTCATCAGACCAGAGGACATTTCTCCAAATAGTACGATATTTGTCCCCATGTGCAGTTGCAAACCGTAGTCCGGGTTTCTATGGCAGTTTTGGAGCAGTGGCTTCTTCCTTGCTGTCGGCCTTTCAGGTTCATATAGGACTTGTTTTACTGTGGAAATAGATCATTTTGCACCTGTTTCCTCCAGCATCTTTACAAGTTATTTTGCTGTTGTTCTGGGATTGATTTGCACTTTTCACACCAAAGTACATTCATCTCTCCTTCCTACGCGGTATGACGGCTGCGTGGTCCCATTGTGTTTATACTTGCTAACTATTGTTTATATAGATGGATGTGGTAGCTTCAGGCGTTTGGAAATTGCTCCCAAGGATGAACCAGACTTGGCTGATTATCTTTTGATTTCCCATGATGTCAAGCAAAGAGGCACTGAGTTTGAAGGTATGCCTTGAAATTCATCCACAGGTACACCTCCAAGTGATTCAAATGATGTCAATTAGCCTATCAGAAGCTTCTAAAGCCATGACATCGTTTTCTGGAATTTTCCAAGCTGTTTATTAAAGGCAGAGTAAACTTACTGTATGTATACTTTTTACCCAATGGAATTGTGATATAGTGAATTATATGTGAAATAATTTGTCTGTAAACAACTGTTGTAAAAATGACTTGTGTCGTGCACAAAGTAGATGTCCTAAGCGACTTGCCAAAATTTGTGGAGTTGTTGAAAGAAATGAGTTTTAATGACTCCAACCTAAGTGTATGCAAACTTCAACTGTACCTGATACACGCAAATCTAAGTAAAGGGATGGAATAAGAAAATATACACACATAAATATATTGATGAGCCATGACCGACCGGCATGTGTATCATGATGCATAAAATACACTATCTACATATGAGAGGAGAAATGCAAGATATGTAAACATTATTAAAGTGACTAGTGATCCATTTATTAAATTGGCCAAGTCTGTATGTAGGCAGCAGCCTCTCTGTGTTAGTGATGGCTGTTTAACAGTCTGATGGCTTTGAGAAGCAATAAATAATAAATCTCTCTGTCCCAGCTTTGATGCACCTGTGCTGACCTCATCTTCTGGATGATAGCGGGGTGAACAGGCAGTGGCTCGGGTGGTTGATGTTCTTGATGATCTTTTTTGCCTTCCTGTGACATCGGGTGCTGTAGGTATCCTGGAGGGCAAGTAGTTTGCCCCCAGCGATGCGTTGTGCAGACCCTACAACCCTCTGGAGAGCCCTGCAGTTGTTGGCGGTGTAGTTGCCGTACCGGGTGGTGATACAGCCCGACAGGATGCTCTCAATCTGTAAACGTTTGGGAGGGTTTTAGGTGACAAGCCAAGGTTAAAGAGGCACTATTGTGTAAGTATACATGCACTATTGTGCCTTCTTCACCACACTGTCTGTGTGGGTGGACCATTTAAGTTTGTCTGTGATTTGTACGCTGAGGAACTTAAAACTTTCCACCTTCTCCACTTCTGTCCTGTCGATGTGGATGGGGGGTGCTCTCTCTGCTGTTTCCTGAAGTCCACGACCATCTATTTTGTTTTGTTGACGTTGAGTGTTATTTTCCTGACACCACACTCCGAGTGCCCTCACCTCCTCCCTGTGGGCCGTCTCGCCATTGTTGGTAATCAAGCCTACTACTGTTGTGTCGTCTGCAAACTTGATGATTGAGTTGGAGGCGTGCATGGCCACGCAGTCGTGGGTGAACAGGAGGGGGCTGAGAACGCACCCTTGCGGGGCCCCAGTGTTGAGGAACAGCGGAGTGGAGATGTTGTTACCTACCCTCACCACCTGGGGGCGGCCCGTCAGGAAGTCCAGGACCCAGTTGTACAGGGCGGTGTTATGACCCATGGCCTCCAGCTTAATGATGAGTTTGGAGGGTACTATGGTGTTGAAACCTGAGCTGTAATCAATGAACAGCATTCTGACGTAGGTATTCCTCTTGTCTCGATGGGAAAGGGCAGTGTACAGTGTGATGGCGATTGCATCGTCTTTGGACCTGTTGGGACGGTATGCAAACTGAAGTGGGTCTAGGGTGACAGGTAAGGTGGAGGTGATATGATCCTTGACTAGTCTCTCAAAGCACTTCATGATGACAGAAGTGAGTGCTACGGGGCAATAATCATTTAGTTCAGTTACCTTTGCCTTCTTGGGTACAGAAACAATGGTGGCCATCTTTGAAGCATGTGGGGACAGCAGACTGGGATAGGGAGAGATTGAATATGTCCATAAACACACCAGCCAGCTGGCCGGCGCTTGCTCTGAGGACGCGGCTAAGGATACAGTCTGGCACGGCAGCTTTGCGAGGGTTAACACGTTTAAATGTCATACTCACGTCTGCCACGGAGAAGGAGAGCCCACAGTCCTTGGTAACGGGCCGCGTAGGTGCTACTTTATTATCCTCAAAGCGGGCAAAGAAGGTGTTTAGTTTGTCTGGAAGCAAGACCACGTTGTCCGTGACGTGGCTGGTTATCTTTTTGTAGTCCGTGATTGTCTGAAGACCCTGCCACATATGTCTCATATCTGAGCCGAATTGCTAATACACTTTGTCGCTATACTGACATTTTGCTTGTTTATTGCCTTGCGGAGGGAATAACTACACTGTTTGTATTGGGCCATATTCCCAGTCACCTTTCCATGGTTAAATGCAGTGGTTTGCACTTTCAGTTTTGTGTTAACGCCGCCATCTATACACTGTTTCTGGTTAGCATAGGTTTTAATAGTCACAGTGGGTAAAACATCTCCTGCGCACTTCCTTACAAACTCTCACACCCAATCAGTGTATAAATCAATATTATTCTCTGAGGCTACCCAGAACATGTCACAGTTCGTGTGATCAGAACAATATTGAAGCGTGTATTCCGATTAGTCAGACCAGCATTGAATAGTCTTTATCACGGGTACATCCTTTTTGAGTTTCTGCCTATAGGAAGGAAGGAGCGAAATGTCGTGGTCAGATTTGCGGTAAGGAGGGCAGGGGAGGGCCTTGTATGCATCACGGAAGACAGAGTAGCAGTTATCCAGTGTTTTGCCAGCGTGAGTCCTACAATCAATATGCTGATAAAATTAGGTAGTCTTATTTTTAAATTTGCTTTGTTAAAATCCACAGCTACAATAAATGCAGCCTCAGGATATGTGGTTTCTAGTAAAGTCCAGTGATGTTCCTTGAGGGCCGTCGTGGTATCGGCTTGAGGGGGGATATTATCCTCATCTCCTCCTAGATATTATCCTCCTCTCCTCCTAGATATTATCCCCCTAGATATTATCCTCCTCTCCTTCTAGATATTATCCTCCTCTCCTCCTAGATATTATCCTACTCTCCTCCTAGATATTATCCTCCTCCTAGATATTATCCTCCTAGATATTATCCTCCTCTCCTTCTAGATATTATCCTCCTCTCCTCCTAGATATTATCCACCTCTCCTCCTAGATATTGTCCTCCTAGATATTATCCTCCACTCCTTCTAGATATTATCCTCCTCTCCTTCTAGATATTATCCTCCTCTCCTCCTGGATATTATCCTCCTCCTAGATATTATCCTCCTCTCTGTCTAGATGTTATCCTCCTCTCCTCCTAGATATTATCCTCCTCTCCTCCTAGATATTATCCTTCTCTACTCCTAGATATTATACTCCTCTCCTCCTAGATTTTATCCTCCTCCTAGATATTATACTCCTCTCCTCCTAGATATTATCCTCCTCTCCTCCTAGATATTATCCCCCTCTCCTCCTAGATATTATCCTCCTCCTAGATATTTTCCTCCTAGATATTATCCTCCTCCTAGATATTATCCTCCTCCTACATATTATCCTCCTAGATATTATACTCCTCCTAGATATTATCCTCCTAGATATTATCCTACTCTCCTTCTAGATATTATCCTCCTCTCCTCCAACAGATTATCCTCCTATCCTCCTAGATATTATCCTCCTCTCCTCCTAGACATTATCCTCCTCCTAGATATTGTTCTCATCTCCTCCTAGATATTATCCTCCTCCAAGATATTATCCTCCTCTCCTCCTAGACATTATCCTCCTCCTAGATATTATCCTCCTCTCCTTCTAGATATTATCCTCCTCTCCTCCTAGATATTATCCTCCTCTCCTCCTAGATATTATCCTTCTCCACTCCTAGATATTATACTCCTCTCCTCCTAGATTTTATCCTCCTCCTAGATATTATACTAATCTCCTCCTAGATATTATCCTCCTCTCCTCCTAGATATTATCCCCCTCTCCTCCTAGATATTATCCTCCTCCTAGATATTTTCCTCCTAGATATTATCCTCCTCCTAGATATTATCCTCCTCCTACATATTATCCTCCTAGATATTATACTCCTCCTAGATATTATCCTCCTAGATATTATCCTCCTCTCCTTCTAGATATTATCCTCCTCTCCTCCAACAGATTATCCTCCTATCCTCCTAGATATTATCCTCCTCTCCTCCTAGACATTATCCTCCTCCTAGATATTGTTCTCCTCTCCTCCTAGATATTATCCTCCTCCAAGATATAATCCTCCTCTCCTCCTAGACATTATCCTCCTCCTAGATATTATCCTCATCCTAGATATTATCCTCCTCCAAGATATTATCCCCCTCTCCTACTAGATATTATCCTCCTCTCCTCCTAGACATTATCCTCCTCCTAGATATTATCCTCATCCTAGACATTATCCTCCTCCTAGATATTATTCTCCTCTCATCCTAGATATTATCCTCCTAGATAGTATCCCCCTCTCCTCCTAAATATTATCCTCCTCTCCTCCTAGATATTATCCTCCTCTCCTCCTAGATATTATCCTCCTCTCCTTCTAGATATTATCCTCCTCTCCTCCTAGATATTATTCTCATCTCCTCCTAGATATTATCCTCCTAGATATTAATTGAAACAAAGAAGGACTGTGTTCTGTCCCTCATTCTGTCCCTCATTCTGTCCCTCATTCTGTCCCCTATTCTGTCCCTCATTCTGTCCCCCATTCTGTCCCTCACTCTGTCCCCCATTCTGTCCCTCATTCTGTCCCTCATTCTGTCCCCCATTCTGTCCCTCATTCTGTCCCCCTTTCTGTCCTTCATTCTGTCCCTCATTCTGTCCCCCATTCTGTCCCTCATTCTGTCCCTCATTCTGTCCCCCATTTTGTCCCTCACTCTATCCCCCATTCTGTCCCTCATTCTGTCCCTCATTTTGTCCCCCATTCTGTCCCTCATTCTGTCCCTCATTCTGTCCCCCATTCTGTCCCTCATTCTGTCCCGCATTCTGTCCCTCATACTGTCCCCCATTTTGTCCCTCATTCTGTCCCCCATTTTGTCCCTCACTCTGTCCCCCATTCTGTCCCTCATTCTGTCCCACATTCTGTCCCTCATACTGTCCCCCATTTTGTCCCTCATTCTATCCCTCATTCTGTCCCCCATTCTGTCCCTCATTCTGTCCCCCATTCTGTCCCTCATTCTGTCCCTCATTCTGTCCCCCATTTTGTCCCTCACTCTGTCCCGCATTCTGTCCCTCATACTGTCCCCCATTTTGTCCCTCATTCTATCCCTCATTCTGTCCCTCGTTTTGTACCTCGTTTTGTCCCTCATTCTATCCCTTCTATTCTATCCCTCTTTTTGTACCTCGTTCTGTCCTCGTTCTATCCCTCGTTCTGTCCCTCATTCTGTCCCTCGTTCTGTCCCTCATTCTGTCCTCGTTCTGTCCCCCGTTCTATCCCTCGTTCTGTCCCTCATTCTGAGTGTGTGTGTGTTTGTGTGCATGCTTGTGTCTGCATACCACCTTGAGGACACACAGAGTGAAAAAACATGGCATCAATACGTCTCCAAACTCTCACTTCTCCAACATCATTTGTCTGCTTGACACATACTAAGAGGATTCAGATATATTGATCTGACCCTGATTCCCACTGGACTGGCCACATCGGTCCAGCACACTGCATGGTGACAGTGACCAATTGAATACTGAAACGTCGTGGCCAATGAACGGTCAATACTGCTGGAGGAAAAGAAGGGGAAGATCGGGTCGTAACTGTTGATAGACAGAGAGAGAGAGATTAATCTTGGCTGGTGCAGTGTCACCTTATACATCCAACAAGACTCAATATCAGTCTCAATGACCTGTTTCTCCTTCTATTTTCCTTTCTATTTCCCTTTCTGTTTTGCCTTCTGTTACCCCTTCTGTTACAGTGAAACAGTGAATCAGTCTGGAACTGTTGCTGTGTCACCTTCCTTCTCTTCGTCCAACAGATATGAACACCACCACCTGTCTGTCACTCTCTGTCACTCTGTCTGTCTGTCTGTCTGTCTGTCTGTCTGTCTGTCTGTCTGTCTGTCTGTCTGTCTGTCTGTCTGTCTCTCTGTCTGTCTGTCTGTCTGTCTGTCACTCTGTCTGTCATTCTCTGTCTGTCTGTCTGTCTGTCTGTCTGTCTGTCTGTCTGTCTGTCTGTCTGTCACTATCTGTTTGTTTGTCTCTATCTGTCTATCAATTCAATTCAATTCAATTCAAGGGCTTTATTGGCATGGGAAACATGTGTTAACATTGCCAAAGCAAGTGAGGTAGACAACATACAAAGTGAAAATATAAAGTGAAAAACAACAAAAATTAACAGTAAACATTACACATACAGAGGTTTCAAAACAGTAAAGACATTACAAATGTCATATTATATATATATATACAGTGTTTTAACAATGTACAAATGGTTAAAGGACACAAGATAAAATAAATAAGCATAAATATGGGTTGTATTTACAATGGTGTGTGTTCTTCACTGGTTGCCCTTTTCTCGTGGCAACAGGTCACAAATCTTGCTGCTGTGATGGCACACTGTGGAATTTCACCCAGTAGATATGGGAGTTTTTCAAATTTGGATTTGTTTTCGAATTCTTTGTGGATCTGTGTAATCTGAGGGAAATATGTCTCTCTAATATGGTCATACATTGGGCAGGAGGTTAGGAAGTGCAGCTCAGTTTCCACCTCATTTTGTGGGCAGTGAGCACATAGCCTGTCTTCTCTTGAGAGCCATGTCTGCCTACGGCGGCCTTTCTCAATAGCAAGGCTATGCTCACTGAGTCTGTACATAGTCAAAGCTTTCCTTAATTTTGGGTCAGTCACAGTGGTCAGGTATTCTGCCGCTGTGTACTCTCTGTTTAGGGCCAAATAGCATTCTAGTTTGCTCTGTTTTTTTGTTAATTCTTTCCAATGTGTCAAGTAATTATCTTTTTGTTTTCTCATGATTTGGTTGGGTCTAATTGTGCTGTTGTCCTGGGGCTCTGTAGGGTGTGTTTGTGTTTGTGAACAGAGCCCCAGGACCAGCTTGCTTAGGGGACTCTTCTCCAGGTTCATCTCTCTGTAGGTGATGGCTTTGTTATGGAAGGTTTGTGAATCACTTCCTTTTAGGTGGTTGTAGAATTTAACGGCTCTTTTCTGGATTTTGATAATTAGTGGGTATCGGCCTAATTCTGCTCTGCATGCATTATTTGGTGTTCTACGTTGTACACGGAGGATATTTTTGCAGAATTCTGCGTGCAGAGTCTCAATTTGGTGTTTGTCCCATTTTGTGAAGTCTTGGTTGGTGAGCGGACCCCAGACCTCACAACCATAAAGGGCAATGGGCTCTATGACTGATTCAAGTATTTTTAGCCAAATCCTAATTGGTATGTTGAAATTTATGTTTCTTTTGATGGCATAGAATGCCCTTCTTGCCTTGTCTCTCAGATCGTTCACAGCTTTGTGGAAGTTACCTGTGGCGCTGATGTTTAGGCCAAGGTATGTATAGTTTTTTGTGTGCTCTAGGGCAACAGTGTCTAGATTGAATTTGTATTTGTGGTCCTGGTGACTGGACCTTTTTTGGAACACCATTATTTTGGTCTTACTGAGATTTACTGTCAGGGCCCAGGTCTGACAGAATCTGTGCATAAGATCTAGGTGCTGCTGTAGGCCCTCCTTGGTTGGTGACAGAAGCACCAGATCATCGGCAAACAGCAGACATTTGACTTCGGATTCTAGCAGGGGGAGGCCGGGTGCTGCAGACTTTTCTAGTGCCCGCGCCAATTCGTTGATATATATGTTGAAGAGGGTGGGGCTTAAACTGCATCCCTGTCTAACCCCACGACCCTGTGTGAAGAAATGTGTGTGTTTTTTGCCAATTTTAACCGCACACTTGTTGTTTGTGTACATGGATTTTATAATGTCGTATGTTTTACCCCCAACACCACTTTCCATCAGTTTGTATAGCAGACCCTCATGCCAGATTGAGTCGAAGGCTTTTTTGAAATCAACAAAGCATGAGAAGACTTTGCCTTTGTTTTGGTTTGTTTGGTTGTCAATTAGGGTGTGCAGGGTGAATACATGGTCTGATGTACGGTAATTTGGTAAAAAGCCAATTTGACATTTGCTCAGTACATTGTTTTCATTGAGGAAATGTACGAGTCTGCTGTTAATAATAATGCAGAGGATTTTCCCAAGGTTACTGTTGACACATATTCCACGGTAGTTATTGGGGTCAAATTTGTCTCCACTTTTGTGGATTGGGGTGATCAGTCCTTGGTTCCAAATATTGGGGAAGATGCCAGAGCTAAGTATGATGTTAAAGAGTTTTAGTATAGCCAATTGGAATTTGTTGTCTGTATATTTGATCATTTCATTGAGGATACCATCAACACCACAGGCCTTTTTGGGTTGGAGGGTTTTTATTTTGTCCTGTAACTCATTCAATGTATTTGGATAATCCAGTGGGTTCTGGTAGTCTTTAATAGATGATTCTAAGATCTGTATTTGATCATGTATATGTTTTTGCTCTTTATTCTTTGTTATAGAGCCAAAAAGATTGGAGAAGTGGTTTACCCATACATCTCCATTTTGGATAGATAATTCTTCTTGTTGTTGTTTGTTTAGTGTTTTCCAATTTTCCCAGAAGTGGTTAGAGTCTATGGATTCTTCAATTGCATTGAGCTGATTTCTGACATGCTGTTCCTTCTTTTTCCGTAGTGTATTTCTGTATTGTTTTAGTGATTCACCATAGTGAAGGCGTAGACTCAGGTTTTCCGGGTCTCTATGTTTTTGGTTGGACAGGTTTCTCAATTTCTTTCTTAGATTTTTGCATTCTTCATCAAACCATTTGTCATTATTGTTAATTTTCTTCGGTTTTCTATTTGAGATTTTTAGATTTGATAGGGAAGCTGAGAGGTCAAATATACTGTTAAGATTTTCTACTGCCAAGTTTACACCTTCACTATTACAGCGGAACGTTTTACCCAGGAAATTGTCTAAAAGGGATTGAATTTGTTGTTGCCTAATTGTTTTTTGGTAGGTTTCCAAACTGCATTCCTTCCATCTATAGCATTTCTTAATGTTACTCAGTTCCTTTGGCTTTGATGCCTCATGATTGATTATTGCTCTGTTTAAGTAGACTGTGATTTTGCTGTGGTCTGATAGGGGTGTCAGTGGGCTGACTGTGAACGCTCTGAGAGACTCTGGGTTGAGGTCGGTGATAAAGTAGTCTACAGTACTACTGCCAAGAGATGAGCTATAGGTGTACCTACCATAGGAGTCCCCTCGAAGCCTACCGTTGACTATGTACATACCCAGCGTGCGACAGAGCTGCAGGAGTTGTGACCCGTTTTTGTTGGTTATGTTGTCATAGTTGTGCCTAGGGGGGCATATGTGGGAGGGAATGCTGTCACCTCCAGGCAGGTGTTTGTCCCCCTGTGTGCTTAGGGTGTCAGGTTCTTGTCCGGTTCTGGCATTTAGGTCGCCACAGACTAGTACATGTCCCTGGGCCTGGAAATGATTGATTTCCCCCTCCAGGATGGAGAAGCTGTCTTCATTAAAATATGGGGATTCTAGTGGGGGGATATAGGTAGCACACAGGAGGACATTTTTCTCTGTTAGGATAATTTCTTTTTGAATTTCTAGCCAAATGTAAAATGTTCCTGTTTTGATTAATTTAATGGAGTGAGTTAGGTCTGCTCTATACCAAATTAGCATACCCCCTGAGTCCCTTCCCTGTTTCACACCTGGTAGTTTGGTGGATGGGACTACCAGCTCTCTGTAACCTAGAGGGCAACCAGTGGGTCCGTCTCCTCTATACCAGGTTTCTTGCAGGATGACAATGTCTGTATTACCGATTTCTTTGGTGAAGTCCGGGTTTCTGCTCTTTAGGCCAAAGGCAGATGACCTCAGGCCTTGGATATTCCATGATAATATAGTGAAGGCTTTTTGTTCCATAGAGTGTCCAATGTTGTTGGTCGTGGTTTGGCCTCAGGCCAGTAAGTGTGAGCAGAGCCTGCTGAGCATCTGGTACATGCCATTGGCTTCGGCGAGTGTGAGAGTGGGGGTTGGGACTGTTTGCCCGCTCACTACCTGGGCGTATGTGTGGCTTCCATGTTGAGGCCCTCTTTGCGGGGGTGGGGTGCATGGGGTGGGCAGGAGTGGCATAGGTCTGACCTGGGTGGGCCTAAATGGGGTGTGGGCATGGTTGACGTGGGGGGGTGTTGATTGGTTGGGGTGGGGGTGTGGATGTGTCTGGGTGTACTGTGGTCTGGATGTAATTCCTCTTGGCGTGGGTCCTCTATGTGTAGGTCCAGGGGGGGGTCCTGCAGATCTGGGAGGGTGTCTCGCTGGTCTGGATGGGGTGTCTATTGATCTGTTGCTCCTGTGTGAAGTGTTGGGGATACGTTTGAGAGCGATGTCCTTTAGAGTTCGGGCAAAGGTGGGCACTGCTGCCTTGTAGAGGTGGACCTGGTCATAGAGGCTGTTCAAGTCCAGGGTGGAGTGGTGGGCCAGGAAAACGTTTGGTTTTGAGGCACAGTCACGGGAAATACTTGCATTTACCCGCTGTATTGTGGCAGGGTGGAAGTCTTTTCGTGGTAGCAGGGTGGAGATAACCACTTGTGCGTTGGGGAAAGTAGAAGAAGCCTTTTCAATCACTCTCTTCAGTGCTGTGGCCACTCTTTCCTGCAGTGCTCTCAGGTCGTTTGTGCCTGTGTGTATTATTATGTGGCTGGGTGAGCCTAGTTTGGCCTCAGACAGAAGGTCGAGGGCACGCTGGGTGTTTGGACACCAGAGTTTAGACACACTGTGTTTGGGAAAAAGTTTTTTTTCTTCTATATATTTCCCATTTGAGTCCATAAGTAGTACAATCTGTGTCTTGTGTTTGTCCTCAGTGGGTGTGGGGGGGTTGTCAAAAGGGCTATCAGGGTGGCTGACAGGGGGGGTGCTCAGAGGGGGTGAGAGCCTCTGGGCTTGGGGTTCTTCATTTGTCTGTTCTGCTGTGATTTCGACTCTATGGTCAGGGTCTGGTGTGGACTGTTCTGCTGTGGTGTCGACTCTATGTTCAGGGTCTGGTGTGGACTGTTCTGCTGTGGTGTCGAGACTTTTGTTGGGTGCTGAAGTGGGCTGTTCTGCTGGCTTCTCTGTGGGGGTGGCCACCTCTCTAGTGGGTTGTTCTCTGTCACACGCCGTCCCCATCAACTTCTCCTCCATCCCCCTCAACCTCTCCTCCACCAGCAGTCTGATACTCTCCTCTAGTGCTCTGTTCTGCTCCTCTTTCTCCTGTTGTATTTGTCTCACCACTGTCCAAAGTGCAGATATGTCTCTGTCCACCTCCAGCTCTCCGGGTCTGGTTAAGGGGCTGTTGTTGTGCTGGACTGTTGTCTGGGTCTGCGCTGACTGAAGTGTAATCACCTGCTGTTCCAGCTCCACCTGTCTTACCTCCAGCTGGGTGAATTTGTCCTTCATTTCAATGAGGGAGTGGTAATCTGTGCTGGGAGGTTGACTCTCCACTGGGGGTTGCTCATCTGTGGGGTTACATAATGAAGAGGTCTGGTCTGACCCGCTCTGTGTGGGGGTATCATTATCAAGGCAGAGCTTCTCCTGCTGGGCTAATTCTTTGATTAGGTGAAAGTCCAGCTGAAACTGTTTGTGGTTATTCTGTACCATTACTGATCCGGATTTATAGATATTTATATTACTTAACTCAGAGTCCTCGTTATCAAGTATTCTGAGTTTCCACCCCTCGTTAATCCCCCCTCTCGTAACAAAGGGGTAGTGTGCTAATATAGCACTGTGCCATGCCAGGGGATGGTTTGTGTGGAAGATGAGGTTGCTGATGTTCCCATTTTTGTAATAGTCAGCAAAAAGTGTCTCTTGATTTCCCATAAGGAGCTTCTTCTTGTGGTCTTTTCTTGCCTTATCATTCTTTACATGCAAAGGGTACTGTATTTTAATTACCTCTGAACAGCGGGAGGGAGCTTCTAAGGCCTCTCCATTTGGTTGGGGTAGACTGTGTGACTCTCCTGCCATTGTTGGGCTAATGAGCTTTGACACCTCTCACTTGACACGTCAGTGCTAGTTGAAGCTGTATCAAGCTTGGCAGAATTATGTTAGAATTCAGTCCTTATAAAGTAATGTTGTGTATTTTTCTTCTTGGCTTTTGGAAATAAAATATTGTTTCAGACTAAACATTACTCACTCAGTTCCAGGTTGGATGGTGTTTTCAGGTTTCTGTTGTTTTCCAGAGAATTTGCTGTATAGGGTAAAAAATCCTTGGTTGTTGTGAACTTTCCAGGTGATTCCGTAATTCCGTCCAAAATGAGGTTGTAGGTTTTAAGTTTTGATTTGAAGTAGGGGTTATGTTGAAGAGGGTAGAATCCAGTATGTGTTCCTGACAAAAAATCCAAGTTTATCTAACTCCTAACCTATCTTTTTTAAAGAAAATGCTGAAAAATGCAGGAGCTCTGATCCTGACCTCTGCTCTGCCTCTCTCTCTCTATCACTCTCTATCTCTGTCTGTCTGTCTGTCTCTGTCACACTCTACCTCTCTCTGTCTCTGTCTGTTTGTCTCTGTGTGTATGTCTCTATCTGTCTGTCTGTCTGTCTGTCTGTCTGTCTGTCTGTCTGTCTGTCTGTCTGTCACTCTCTATCTCTGTCTGTCTGTTTGTCTGTCTGTCTGTCTGTCTGTCTGTCTGTCTGTCTGTCTGTCTGTCTGTCTGTGTCACTCTCTATCTGTCTGTCTGTCTGTCTCTGTCACTCTCTATCTCTGTCTGTCTGTCTGTCTGTCTGTCTCTGTCACTCTCTATCTCTCTCTGTCTGTCACTCTCTATCTATCTCTCTCTCTCTGTCTGTCTGTCTGTCTGTCTGTCTGTCTGTCTGTCTGTCTGTCTGTCTGTCTGTCTGTCTCTGTCACTCTCTATGTCTGTCTGTCTGTCTGTCTGTCTGTCTGTCTGTCTGTCTGTCTGTCTGTCTGTCTGTCTCTGTCACTCTCTATGTCTGTCTGTCTGTCTGTCTGTCTGTCTGTCTGTCTGTCTCTGTCACTCTCTGTCTGTCTGTCTGTCTGTCTGTCTGTCTGTCTGTCTGTCTGTCTGTCTGTCTGTCTGTCTGTCTGTCTGTCTGTCTATCTGTCTCGTTAGTGGACATTACATTCATGGTAAACGCTGCATATGTCGGCTCAATTGGAAATGACCTTTACATGTATTTAACGAAATCTGTAACTCTTCAGCGATACGGATTACATAGAGAGGAAATCTACAGGTTCATTTCAAGGACATGTTCATGATTTTTGTAGAAGTTTTTATGCTGTCAGTTTCCTTGATTTCCACTGCATGGTGACAGTGACCAATTGAATACTGAAAATGTAGTGGCCAATGAACGGTCAATACTGCTGGAGAGAGTGGAGAGGAAGATGAGGTCATTTAACTGTTGATAGACTTGGAGAGAGCATCTTGGCTGTTATGTTGATAGACTTGGAGAGAGCATCTTGGCTGTTATGTTGATAGACTTGGAGAGAGCATCTTGGCTGTTATGTTGATAGAGAGAGAGCATCTTGGCTGTTATGTTGATAGACTTGGAGAGAGCATCTTGGCTGTTATTCTTCACCTTCAGTCCCTGGACTTCGGTATGAGAATAAATTATCACTTTGCTTTTATCCAAAGCAACATTTCTAGTTTTGGATGTTATTTCACATTCCTTCTGCTTCTACCAGATTTCACATCACCCCCATTACAACTATTATATATATATATAGAGAGATATCACATCACCACCATTACAACTATTATATATATATATATATATATAGAGAGAGAGATAGATATCACATCACCACCATTACAGCTATTATATATATATATATATAGAGAGAGAGATAGATATCACATCACCACCATTACAACTATTATATATATATATATAGAGAGAGAGAGAGATAGATATCACATCACCACCATTACAACTATTATATATATATATATAGAGAGAGAGATAGATATCACATCACCACCATTACAACTATTATATATATATATATAGAGAGAGAGAGAGAGATAGATATCACATCACCACCATTACAGCTATTATATATATATATATATATATAGAGAGAGAGATAGATATCACATCACCACCATTACAACTATTATATATATATATATATAGAGAGAGAGATAGATATCACATCACCACCATTACAACTATTATATATATATATATAGAGAGAGAGATAGATATCACATCACAACCATTACATACCATTACATATATTATAATTATATATTATATATATAGAGAGAGAGAGATAGATATTTAACCTTCATTCTTCCGACTACTTTGTTTTCAGGATTGTTTTCAGGATTACTTGAACTTCCACCTAATTATTTTCTTTAAATATATTTAACCAGGGAAGTCAGTTAAGAACAAATTCTTATTTACAATGACACCGGGGAACAGTTGGTTAACTGCCTTGTTCAAGGGCAGATCAACAGATTTTTACCTTGTTCGCTCAGGGGATTCGATCTTAGCAACCTTTCAGTTACTGGCCCAACGCTGCCGCCTCCACACTCTAACCACTAGGCTACCTGCCTCCTCTACACTGTAACCACTAGGCTACCTGCCACCTCTAAACTCTAACCACTAGGCTACTTGCCTCTACACTCTAACCACTAGGCTACCTGCCTCCTCCACACTCTAACCACTAGGCTACCTGCCTCCTCTACACTCTAACCACTAGGCTACCTGCCTCCTCTACACTCTAACCACTAGGCTACCTGCCTCCTCTACACTGTAACCACTAGGCTACCTGCCACCTCTAAACTCTAACCACTAGGCTACTTGCCTCTACACTCTAACCACTAGGCTACCTGCCTCCTCTAAACTCTAACCACTAGGCTACCTGCCTCCTCTACACTCTAACCACTAGGCTACCTGCCTCCTCTACACTGTAACCACTAGGCTACCTGCCACCTCTAAACTCTAACCACTAGGCTACTTGCCTCTACACTCTAACCACTAGGCTACCTGCCTCCTCTAAACTCTAACCACTAGGCTACCTGCCTCCTCTACACTCTAACCACTAGGCTACCTGCCTCCTCTACACTGTAACCACTAGGCTACCTGCCACCTCTAAACTCTAACCACTAGGCTACTTGCCTCTACACTCTAACCACTAGGCTACTTGCCTCTACACTCTAACCACTAGGCTACCTGCCTCCTCTACACTCTAACCACTAGGCTACCTGCCACCTCTACACTCTAACCACTAGGCTACCTACCTCCTCTACACTCTAACCACTAGGCTACTTGCCTCTACACTCTAACCACTAGGCTACCTGCCTCCCCTACACTCTAACCACTAGGCTACCTACCTCCTCTACACTCTAACCACTAGGCTACTTGCCTCTACACTCTAACCACTAGGCTACCTGCCTCCCCTACACTCTAACCACTAGGCTACCTGCCTCCCCTACACTCTAACCACTAGGCTACCTGCCAGCTCTACACTCTAACCACTAGGCTACCTGCCTCTCCTCATGCAGCTAAGAATAATTGAAATGAGAATGACCAATCAGCCAGACACAGAGTATTTACTAAGGCCTCTACTCACTACAGCTTTAATAGTTTATTTTCTTTCACACTTCCTGTTGCTTTAATGAGCTGAGGGGAAATACTCTGAAACAACACCGGATAGATGAACTACCTGGAGGTCTGTTGATCTGCCGTTCTAGCCAGACTCATTTCACAGCCGTAGAAGAGGCCAGTCCAAAGAGGGGTACTGAGTTAAGAGTTCCCATAAGGAAATCAGTCAATTGAAATGAAATCATTAGACGTTAATCTATAGATTTCACATGACTTGGATTACGGATAAGGTGTCTGTGACCGACAACAACAAAAAGTTGGGCTGTGGATCAGAAAACCAGTCATTTTCCTCACACATTTCCTTCGCATAGAGTTGATCCATCTGTTGATTGTGACCTTTGGAATGTTGTCACACACTACCTCAATGGCTGTGCAAAGTTGCTTGAATATTGGCGGGAAACTGGAACACGCTTTCATATACGTCGATCCACAGCATCCCAAACATGCTCAATGGGTGACATGTCTGGTGAGTATGCAGGCCATGGAAGAACTGGGACATTTTCAGCTTCCAGGAATTGTGTACAGATCCTTGAGATATGGGGCCTTGCATAAAAAGGCTGAAACATGAGGTGATGGCGGTGGATGAATGGCACGACAATGAGCCTCGGGATCTTGTCACGGTATTTCTGTGCATTCAAATCGCCATCGATAAAATGCAATTGTGTACATTGTCCATAGCTTATACCATAACCCCACCGCCACCACTGGGAACTCTGTTCACAACGTTGACATCAGCAAACCACTCGCCCACCATGCCATACATGCTCTGTGCCATCTGCCCGGTACAGTTGACAATGGGATTCATCTGTGAAGAAAAAATCTTCGGTTCTGCAAACCCACAGTTTCATCAGCTGTCCGGGTAGCTGGTCTCAGACAATACCGCAGTTGAAGAAGCCGGATGTGGAGGTCCTGGGCTGGCGTGGTTACACATGGTCTGCGGTTGTGAGGCCGGTTGGATGTACTGCCAAATTCACTAAAACAACGTCTTATGGTAGAGAAATGAACATTACATTCTCTGGCAACAGCTCTGGTGGACATTCCAGGAGTCAGCATGCCAATTGCACGCTCCCTGAAAACTTCTGTGGCATTGCGATGTGTGTCAAAACTGCACATGTTAGAGTGGCCTTTCATTGTCCCCAGCACAATAAATAAATAAAGCATCCACTTTTTGATATTGATATTCACTTGTCAGGTGAATGGATTATTTTAATAAGGATAATTCCTCACTAACAGGGATGAAAAACACATTTGTTGCCAACATTTGACAGATATAAGCTTTTTGTTTATATGGAACATTTCTGGGATATTTTATTTCAGTTCACGAAACATGGAACCAACACATTACATGTTGTGGTTACATTTTTTGTTCAGTATCATTTCCACTTGAGCCAGCATCTGCAGTGTTTACTGTGATCTCCACGAACATTGGGGGAAATTGCCCTTAAAAAGCGCAGTGTCTGTAGTATAGTGCAGCGCTCCTCAGACTGAATCCCTGTCAGTGCAGAGCACCACAACTCTCCTCAGACTGAATCCCTGTCAGTGCAGAGCACCACAACGCTCCTCAGACTAAATCCCTGTCAGTGCAGAGCACCACAACTCTCCTCAGACTGAATCCCTGTCAGTGTAGAGCACCACAACGCTCCTCAGACTGAATCCCTGTCAGTGCAGAGCACCACAACTCTCCTCAGACTGAATCCCTGTCAGTGCAGAGCACCACAACTCTCCTCAGACTGAATCCCTGTCAGTGCAGAGCACCACAACGCTCCTCAGACTGAATCCCTGTCAGTGCAGAGCACCACAACTCTCCTCAGACTGAATCCCTGTCAGTGCAGAGCACCACAACTCTCCTCAGACTGAATCCCTGTCAGTGCAGAGCACCACAATGCTCCTCAGACTGAATCCCTGTCAGTGCAGAGCACCACAACTCTCCTCAGACTGAATCCCTGTCAGTGCAGAGCACCACAACTCTCCTCAGACTGAATCCCTGTCAGTGCAGAGCACCACAATGCTCCTCAGACTGAATCCC
Organism: Oncorhynchus mykiss; assembly: GCF_057628025.1. NCBI lineage: Eukaryota > Metazoa > Chordata > Actinopteri > Salmoniformes > Salmonidae > Oncorhynchus > Oncorhynchus mykiss. The sequence continues at coordinate 74,080,525 of NC_143038.1, read as the reverse complement.
TGTCAGTGCAGAGCACCACAACTCTCCTCAGACTGAATCCCTGTCAGTGCAGAGCACCACAACGCACCTCAGAACCTCAGACTGAATCCCTGTCAGTGCAGAGCACCACAACGCTCCTCAGACTGAATCCCTGTCAGTGCAGAGCACCACAACGCACCTCAGAACCTCAGACTGAATCATTGTCAGTGCAGAGCACCACAACGCTCCTCAGACTGAATCCCTGTCAGTGCAGAGCACCACAACTCTCCTCAGACTGAATCCCTGTCAGTGCAGAGCACCACAACTCTCCTCAGACTGAATCCCTGTCAGTGCAGAGCACCACAATGCTCCTCAGACTGAATCCCTGTCAGTGCAGAGCACCACAACTCTCCTCAGACTGAATCCCTGTCAGTGCAGAGCACCACAACTCTCCTCAGACTGAATCCCTGTCAGTGCAGAGCACCACAATGCTCCTCAGACTGAATCCCTGTCAGTGCAGAGCACCACAACTCTCCTCAGACTGAATCCCTGTCAGTGCAGAGCACCACAACGCACCTCAGAACCTCAGACTGAATCCCTGTCAGTGCAGAGCACCACAACGCTCCTCAGACTGAATCCCTGTCAGTGCAGAGCACCACAACGCACCTCAGAACCTCAGACTGAATCATTGTCAGTGCAGAGCACCACAACGCACCTCAGAACCTCAGACTGAATCCCTGTCAGTGCAGAGCATCACAACTCTCCTCAGACTGAATCCCTGTCAGTGCAGAGCACCACAACTCTCCTCAGACTGAATCCATGTCAGTGCAGAGCACCACAACACTCCTCAGACTGAATCCCTGTCAGTGCAGAGCACCACAACGCTCCTCAGACTGAATCCCTGTCACTGCAGAGCACCACAATGCTCCTCAGACTGAATCCCTGTCAGTGAAGAGCACCACAACGCACCTCAGACTGAATCCCTGTCAGTGCAGAGCACCACAACGCTCCTCAGACTGAATCCCTGTCAGTGCAGAGCACCACAACTCTCCTCAGACTGAATCCCTGTCAGTGTAGAGCACCACAACGCACCTCAGATTGAATCCCTGTTGGTGCATAGCACCACAACTCTCCTCAGACTGAATCTCTGTCAGTGCAGAACACCATAACGCTCTTAAGACTGAATCCCTGTGTCTTTCGTTTTTCTGCGATTCATAAAATCCTATTTCCTTGCCTCTTTTTCAACCATTATGGAGGCCAAGTTCTCTCAGTTCATAACTTCTTTGAGAATGAGGCTCTAGGAAAGAAAATGGGACAAATCGAGGAGATATTTAGACAGAACTTTTGTCGGAGCTGTGACAGTCTGCAGTCAAGCTTCACAGCAACCAGCTGTTCATGCTGTTTTCAGCTTGGCTGAACCCTCTCTCTGGTGGTTGCAGGAGAGATCAGGGGATAACATATCAGGATAACAGATCAGGGGATAACAGATCAGGATAACATATCTTGGGATAACAGATCAGGATAACAGATCAGGGGATAACAGATCAGGGGATAACAGATCAGGGGATAACAGATCAGGGGATAACAGATCAGGGGATAACATATCAGGATAACAGATCAGGATAACAGATCAGGGGATAACAGATCAGGGGATAACAGATCAGGATAACAGATCAGAGGATAACATATCAGGATAACAGATCATGGGATAACAGATCAGGATAACAGATCAGGATAACAGATCAGGGGATAACAGATCGGGATAACAGATTAGGATAGCAGCTCAGGGGATAACAGATCGGGATAACAGATCAGGGGATGACAGATCAGGATAACAGATCAGGGGATTACAGATCAGGATAACAGATCAGGGGATAACAGATCGGGATAGCAGATCAGGGGATAACAGATTGGGATAACAGATCTGGGGATAACAGATCAGGGGATAACAGATCAGGGGATAACAGATCAGGGGATAGCAGATCGGGATAACAGATCAGGGGATAGCAGTTTAGGGGATAACAGATCAGGATAACATATCAGGAGATAACAGTCAGGGGATAACAGATCAGGGGATAACAGATCAGGGGATAACAGATCAGGGGATAACAGATCGGGATAACAGATCGGGAAAACAGATCGGGAAAACAGATCAGGGGATAACATATCAGGGGATAACAGATCGGGATATCAGATCGGGATAACAGATCAGGGGATAACAGATCAGGGGATAACAGATCGGAATAACAGATCGGGATAACAGATCAGGAAAACAGATCAGGGGATAACAGATAAGAGGATAACAGATCAGGGGATAACAGATCGGAGGACAACAGTCAGGGGATAACAGATCAGGAAAACAGATATCTGTTTCAGTGTACTGGACTCACACACATCCCCAGAGGGAACTATACTGTACTAGGTTGGGTGAGTAGAGAAATACCATTGTAAGGTCACATCAATGTTTTCAGGGCAGAGAATGAGAGACAGAAAGATAGAAAGGGAGGTTTATGGCAATGCTCTTGTTCAGTGTTGTTCTTAAACTATGCTAAACTATGGGTTTTGGTGGGCGGCCCTCACTTGGCAGGTTTGTTGTGGTGCAATAATCTTTCCATGTTTTAACAATGGATTTAATGGTGCTCCGTGGGATGTTCAAAGTTTAAGATATTTTTTTATAACCCAACCCTGATTCTGTTCTTCTCCACAACTTTGTGACAGATCATGTGACACTTAGATTGCACACAGGTGGACTTTATTTAACTAAATATGTGACTTCTGAAGGTAATTGTTCGCACCAGATCTGATTTAGGGGCTTCATAGCAAAGGGGGGTGAAAACATATGCAAGCGCCACTTTACCGCAGTTTGTTCGGGGACATTTATTGACATTTAAGTTATTTCTTTCATTTCACATCACGAATTTGGACTATTTTGTGTATGTCCATTACATGAAATCCAAATAAAAATAATTTTAAATTACAGGTTGCAATGTAACTAAATAGAAAAAACGTCAAGGGGGATGAATACTTTTGTAAGTCGGAAGTTTACATACACCTGAGCCAAACACATTTAAACTTAGTTTTACACAAATCCTGACATTTAATCCTAGTAAGAATTCCATGTCTTAGGTCAGTTAGGATCACCACTTTATTTTAAGAATGTGAAATGTCAGAATAATAGTAGAGAGAATGATTTATTTCAGCTTCTACTTCTTTCATCACATTCCCAGTGGGTCAGAAGTGTACATACACTCAAATAATATTTGGTAGCATTGTGTTTTAAATTGTTTAACTTGGGTCAAACATTTCGGGTAGTGTTCCACAAACTTCCCACAGTAAGTTCCATTCCTCCTGACAGAGCTGGTGTAACTGAGTCAGGTTTGTAGGCCTCCTTGCTCGCACATGCTTTATGCCTTTTCAGTTCTGCCCACACATTTTCTAAGGGATTGAGGTCAGGGCTTTGTGATGGCCACTCCAATACCTTGACTTTGTTGTCCTTAAGCCATTTTGCCACAAATGTGGAAGTATGTTTGGGGTCATTGTCCATTTGGAAAGACCATTTGCAACCAAGCTTTAACTTCCTGACTGATGTCTTGAGATGTCTTGAGATGTTGCTTCAATATATCCACATAATTTTCATCCCTCATGATGGGGATGTGAACTGTACCAGTCCCTGCTGCAGCAAAGCACCCCCACGTGCTTCACGGTTGGAATGGTGTTCTTCAGCTTGCAAGCCTCCCTGTTACGGTTTTCTTTAGGTGAAGGAGAGTCGGACCAAATTGCAGCGTTGTATTCTAGATTCATCTTTAATAATGACGAAAAAACAAACAATACAAAAACAACAAACGTAACGTGAAAACCTATACAGCCTCTCTGGTGCAAACAGACACAGAGACAGGAACAATCACACACGAAACACTCAAAGAATATGGCTGCCTAAATATGGTTCCCAATCAGAGACAACGATAAACACCTGCCTCTGATTGAGAACCACTCTAGACAGCCATAGACTATGCTAGATAACCCTACTAAGCCACAAACCCAATACCTAACAAAACCCCAGGACAAAACACACCACATACAAAAATCCATGCCACACCCTGGCCTGACCAAATAAATGAAGATAAACACAAAATACTTTCACCAGGGCGTGACAGAACCCCCCACCCCCCCAAGGTGCGGACTCCCGGACTCACATCAAAACAATAGGGAGGGTCCGGGTGGGCGTCTGTCCATGGTAGCGGCTCCGGCGTGGGACATGGACCCCACTCTATCAATGTCTTAGTCCCCTCTCCTCGCGTCCTAGGATAGTCCACCCTCGCCGCCGACCATGGCCTAGTAGTCCTCACCCAGAATCCCACTGGACTGAGGGGCAGCTCGGGACTGAGGGGCAGCTCGGGACTGAGGGGCAGCTCGGGACTGAGGGGTAGCTCGGGACTGAGGGGTAGCTCGGGACTGAGGGGTAGCCCGGGACTGAGGGGAAGCCCGGCACTGAGAGGAAGCCCAGCACTGAGAGGAAGCCCAGCACTGAGAGGAAGCTCAGGCAGGTAGTTGGATCTGGCAGATCCTGGCTGACTGGCGGATCTGGAAGAGTCTGGTTGACTGGCAGATCTGGAAGAGTCTGGCTGACTGGCAGATCTGGAAGAGTCTGGCTGACTGGCGGATCTGGAAGAGTCTGGCTGACTGGCGGATCTGGAAGAGTCTGGCTGACTGGCGGATCTGGAAGAGTCTGGCTGACTGGCGGATCTGGAAGAGTCTGGCTGACTGGCGGATCTGGAAGAGTCTGGCTGACTGGCGGATCTGGAAGAGTCTGGCTGACTGGCGGATCTGAAAGAGTCTGGCGGATCCGGAAGAGTCTGGCTGACTGGCAGATCTGGAAGTGTCTGGCTGACTGGCAGATCTGGAAGATCATGGCTGACTGGCGGATCCTGGCTGAATGGCGGATCTGGAAGATTCTGGCTGACTGGCGGATCCCGGCTGAATGGCAGCTCTGGCTGCTCCATGCAGACTGGCAGCTCTGGCTGCTCCATGCAGACTGGCAGCTCTGGCTGCTCTGGCTGCTCCATGCAGACTGGCAGCTCTGGCTGCTCCATGCAGACTGGCAGCTCTGGCTGCTCCATGCAGACTGGCAGCTCCTTGCAGACTGGCTGCTCCATGCAGACTGACAGCCCTGGCAGCTCCATGTAGACTGACAGCTCTGGCTGCTCCACGCAGACTGGCAGCTCTGGCTGCTCCATGTAGACTGACAGCTCTGGCTGCTCCATGCAGACTGGCAGCTCTGGCAGCTCCATGCAGACTGGCAGCGCTGAACAGGCAGGAGACTCTGGCAGCGCTGGAGAGGAGGAAGGCTCTGGCAGCGCTAGACAGGCGGGAGACTCCGGCACCGGCACCGCTGGAAAGGAGGAAGGCTCTGACTGCGCTGAACAGAATCCCCGACACGCTCAGTCGGGCAAATTCCATACCTAAAGCAACAACACAGCAACTCCCTCATAACTCTCTCCTCCAATTTCCCCATTAACTCCTTCACAGTCTCTGCTTCGCTCACCTCCAACACCGGCTCTGGTTCTGGTCTCCTCCTTGGCTCCTCACGATAAACAGGGGGAGTTGGCTCAGGTCTGAACCCTGACTCTGCCACACTCTCCCTGAGCCCCCCCCCCCAAGAAATTTTTGGGGCTGACTCTCGGGCTTCCTTCCGCGCCGCCGTGCTTGTTTCTCCAATTCCATTCTCCTATACCCCTCTTTGCACTGCTCCAGCGAATCCCAAGCGGGCTCCGGCACTCTCCCTGGGTCGACTGCCCACCTGTCTATTTCCTCCCAAGTCGTGTACTCCAGACTTCGTAGCTCCTGCTGCCGCTGCCTGTCACCACACCGCTTGGTCCTGTTGTGGTGGGTGATTCTGTTACGGTTTTCTTTAGGTGAAGGAGAGTTGGACCAAAATGCAGCGTGGTATTCCAGGTTCATCTTTAATAATGACGAAAAAACAAACAATACAAAAACAACAAACGTAACGTGAAAACCTATACAGCCTATTTTTTTTTTATAAAAATAATTTATTATCATCAATACCATTCATTCTTTACAACTCATAATTTCCATACAAACTCAAATAGTGGTATTTTAATTTAAACAAAACAAAAACCCCAAACAAAACCTCAGGGGAGCATCTTCCCTCCCCGTCATCCTACAAACTACCTTTCCCTATCTCCCCGTCCCTAATCTATCCCCTTACAAATCTAAATGACACCCAGCCCTAAACCCCCCTTCCACCTCTCCCGGGCAGCATGCTGCCCCCACTTCCTCTCCTCCCTCTTCATCCTCCCCCTCAAATCTCCTTCCACCCTCCTCACTATCCCTTCCACCCCCCAATCTCTCCCTGTCTTCACCATGTTCTGCCTGGCTTCCCACATCCCCTGTTTAAAGAGACTCATGAGAAGCCAGAGCAGAAACTTGTCCCTATCCGTCCCTCTCGCTCTCCCTACACCTCTCTCTAACCTGGCCCACGTCAATACAAAATCCCCCCTTACCAAACCTAACAACACCCGTGCCCTAGCCCATACTACTCCGGCAAAGGCACAGTCCCAAAAGACATGGCGCACAGTCTCCTCCCTGCCACAAGAAGATCTTGGACAGGTGGGGGATTGCACCAAACTATACCGGTACATGATGGAACGTACCGGCAAGCACTTATGGAGGCCCAACCAATTCAGGTCCTTGAGCCTGTTGTCCAGGCCCCGCGCCTGCACTCCCTCCCAGACCACTTCCGAGATGCCCACTACAGGCGCCGGACTCCCTGCCTTTCTGACCTCCTCGTACAGGTGCCTGTGATCTAAACCTACTCGGGCAACTTCAACCTCAGGGTGCTCACGCAGCCACTTGGCCGCATGACCAAAGTGCCACGGCAGCTGTTCCGCCCGAGGACCCGTGTTAGACCACACCATTACGCTTCTCGCCTGATACGAGAAGAACACCCGCAGGAGGTAACCGGACGGGTGTATCACTGGATGAGCAAGCTCCGTTAACAAGAAAGAAACAAAAATTGCGTCCAGCTTGAGGGGGAAATGTGGTACCCCCCTACCTCCCTCCCCGATGGGACAAAGCATGCGTGCCCTGGCGACCCACTCGCACCTGCCACTCCACATGAACTGAAACACAAGCCTCACTAGAGGCCTCCTCAGACTAGCCGGCAATGGGTAGATGTACGCCAAATACAAAAGAGACGGCAACACATCCACCTTTAGAACCAGGACTTTGCCCATAAAAGACAAATACCTAGCCTTCCACATTGCTAGCTTCCTCTGTACCACTGCGATACGCATGTTCCAGTTTAGCGTCGCTGAGCCGGAGGTCTCAAAATGGACCCCGAGAATCCTCAGGGCCCCCTCACAGAGAGATAACCCCCCGGGCACATCCGTTCTACCGCGCCATCTTCCGAAAAACTTGACGGAAGACTTTGCATGGTTCAGAACTGCTCCCGACGCTCGGGTGAAATCCCCAAAGATGGCAAGGGACCTTGTCAGGCACGAGTCCTTGCACAGCAGCAAGGAAGTGTCGTCGGCGTACTGCGTCATCTTAACACGCAGCCCACCACTTCCAGGGATCAACAAGCCTTCCACCCCTGTGTCTGCCCTAATGGCAGCCCCCAGAGGCTCCATGTACAGAACGAAGAGGAGAGCCGAGAGTGGGCACCCCTGCCTGACCCCAGACGAGAGGTCAAAAACGTCACCCAAGTGACTATTTACACTAACTCGGCACCCCGCTCCGACATATAATGTACGAATCCATCCTATGAACTTCTCCCCAAATCCTAATCGACCTAACACTCTGAATAAAAATGATCTATTCACGCGATCAAAGGCTTTCGCCTGATCTAGCGCTGCTACCATTAAAGGCAGTCCTCTATCTTCAACCCAAGCGATGGAGTCCCTGATTAACTGTAGGTTCCATCTAATAGAGCGGCCCTCTACCCCGCACGTCTGATCCTCATGGACAACGTAGGGAAGGGCTGTGCGCAACCGGTCTGCTAAAACCTTTGCAAGTAGCTTGTAATCTACACACAGCATGGTCAACGGCCGCCAGTTGCCAAGGTCTGTTACTTCCCCCTTCTTATATAAAAGTGACAGCACACCAACAGCCATTGATCCCCCCGGGACCCCCGTCTCAAGGATGGCCTTCAAGACTTCGAGGACCACTGGTCCAAGTATACCCCAAAACTTGAGATAAAACTCAGCCGGCAGCCCATCTATCCCAGGCACCTTCCCTTTTCCCATCCTCCTAAGAGCGCTCTCAACCTCTTCTAGTGAGATCTGGGCCTCCATCACTTCTCTAATGTCCTCCGGCAACCACCTGGACAAGTGTTCTAAAAACACATTTCCCAGCTCTACATCTATTTCCCTTTCCTTAAATAAACCTTGGAAATGATCAGTTGTCACCCTGACCATATCCTCTGGTTCTCTAACTATACTACCATTTTCTTCCCTAACGCCATGCATTACCTTCCTACTCTGTCTGGCCCTAACCGACTTAAAGAACATAGCAGAACAAGTCTCATTATGTTCTAGAAAGCCACTATGCGCACGCTCCAGGAAAGCTCGAGCCTTCCGCTCCTGCAACTCCCTGAGCTGCGCCTTTAGGGTTGCGGATCTCTCCCAGTCAAACGACCCGCCGAGGTTGCCTGCCTCGTACTCGAGTTCAATTAACCTTTGGATACGATCCACCTCCCTCCTCTCCTCCCTTTTTTTCCTCTTGCAATATCCTATTATAAAAGCCCTAATCCTCACCTTAACTAAATCCCACCACTCTACCACCCCCTCGCACATGGACCGGAGACCCTCAAGCCTCCAAAAGAAACCATAAAACCCGTCAACAAAAGCCTGCTCCTCCAGCACATCCCGATCTAGCTTCCAGTACCCCCTACCAAAGAGGCAGACTGGCGACCCCACCTGCAGGAGCACCCCGTCGTGATCCGAAAAGAAAACAGGCAACAGCCGCCCAGACAACTTACCCAAAGACCTGGGTACAAAAATATAGTCGAGCCTCCGCTCAACCCCCCTGGAGTTGCGCCATGTAGGACCGTCCATTTTCGGAGAAGTGTGCAGACCACCATCTACCAGACCATGGCAAGCCATTAGCCTGGCAATGGCGCCTGCACTGCTATCCCCCCCTCTTCCTAAATCTGTATTAAAATCCCCCCCTATCACTAATTTCCTATTTGTGACACACAGGGGCGTCAGACAGTCCACCATCTCCCTCCTGTCTGCCACCACCTGTGGTCCATACACCACCACTAATCTAAAATTACAATCCCTTATCGTGACATCCACCCCTATAACCCTCCCCTGCATTACCACAAAATAATCCTCCACTTTAACCTCCCTGTGCCCACACAAAATCCCTACCCCCGACGAGTGCACCCCCCCAACACCCCAAACCGACTCCCCCTTGTCCCACTCCCTCTTAAACCTATTAACATCCCCTCCATCCCTCAGGTGAACCTCCTGTAAAAAAACAAAAATCAAACCCCACACCCTCCAAATAACTAAAAACCGCCCTCCTCTTAACACAATCCCTTAAACCCCTTACATTTAAACTAACAAAAGTAAAATCAGACCCCATGAAAGAATAAAATAAAAACATGTAATACACTCAAATTCTAAACCCAGACAGAAAAAAACAAAAACAGGAGACTCACCCGATGCTCCCCTGCTCCATATCTACCGGTGATGACACCATCTGTACTCCCAACATCCCCCCCTCTTCCTCCATCTCACCAACCCAGGATGCAGGAATAGTGTTTGGCTCCGGGGTGCCCTGCACCCTGGGTCTACCCCCACAATCCTCCCCCTCCCCAGTGCTGCAGCTGGATTGGAAAAAATTTGGGGAGGCTGAGTCCCCAAACAAAAAACTCCCCACCTCCTCCTGTACCCAGTCCTGAGTCCTGTTAGGTGTGTCCCCACCCAACAGATATTGAGAGCCTGTGGAAACCAGCAGCAACCCAGAGGTTTCTCCCACCCCCATCACTCTCTTGGCCATCCCCTCCCTCTCACTGTCGGCCAATCGCTCCCTCCTCTTCATACTCTTCTTTGGTGATGACGGCAGTGGAGAGATACCAACCCCCCCCCCCCCGCCAGCTCCTCCACCATACCCCTCATTTCTTCCACCAGGGCACATTCCCCCCAGTCCACTTGCTCTTCCACCGTCTCCTTCTCCACCACTCCTCCATCGCTTTCTTCTCTCTCATGCTCCTCCACTCGGTTGCCGTCTTCCGCCGCTTTTCCTGGTTCTCCTACTCCCGTGCCTTCCGTTTCCTTCTCTCTTCCTTCCGCCGCTTCTTGCTCCTCCTCCTTCCTTGTGGCCTTCCCCTCTGGACCTGTACTCTGATCATGAGGCGTGCTTCCTTCCCCTCCTCTTCTTCCCCCATCCCCCGCCCCTGCTCCCCCCCCAGCCGCAGACGCATATGACCGCTGACGGGCCGGGCACCCCCGCCACAGGTGTGCTGACGAGCCACACCCATGGCACGTCTTAGGCTTGTCACAATCCCTCGCCTCATGATCCTCAGATGCACAAAATCTGCATTTTCTTGTACTGCATGAGGCGAATATGTGACCGTAGGCCATACAGCGTCTGCAAAATGGGGGCTGACGTGCATAAAACAACGTCCCCCTGTCAGCCCCTAGGGAGAACATAGCAGGAGGATGGAGGTAGCCACCATGTCCCTTTGGGTCCTCTCTGAGGAGGGCCTGGAAACCTCTCCTCCCATTCCAAAACCCAAGGGAGTCTTTGAGGTGCCTTGCTGAGGAGACGTTATCCATATATCTCCCCAGAAAAGCCCTCACCTCTTCGTCCTTAACGTAAGGGTTGTAAATGTTGACAGTTACAACCCTAAAATTATTCTTCGCCAGGCTTGTTATTTCGTAGTGGCACATCGGCCTCTCACCTCCCACTGCTCTTGCCCTTCTCAGGATATCATCGTGTTTTGCCTCTGTATATAGTGCCACGTCGTATGCTCCCTCCAACGAGTTGCCTTGGAAACAAAACACGTCCTTCACCGTCAGCTTTAGAATCCCCATCAATATTATCCTTCCAAAAGATTCCCGTCCTAAAGGCTCCATCTCCTTTTCCTTCCAAGCAAACCTAATCGTGTTAGCCAGCCCAATCCCAGGGACCGACCGTGTTGATGTATTTAGCACCATCTCCGCAAGGAGAATGGCGCTCGTTCTCTCCTCTTCCAAAACAAGTGAAAAGAAAAAACCAAAGTGACTGAGCCTATCTGGTGCAAACAAACACAGAGACAGGAACAATCACCCACAAAACACTCAAGAATATGGCTGCCTAAATATGGTTCCCAATCAGAGACAACGATAAACACCTGCCTCTGATTGAGAACCACTCTAGACAGCCATAGACTATGCTAGATAACCCTACTAAGCCACAAACCCAATACCTAACAAAACCCCAGGACAAAACACACCACATACAAAAATCCATGCCACACCCTGGCCTGACCAAATAAATGAAGATAAACACAAAATACTTCTACCAGGGCGTGACACTCCCCCTTTTTCCTCGAAACATAACGATGGTCATTACGGCCAAACAGTTTCATCATTTCTGTTTCATCAGACCAGAGGACAGTTCTCCAAAAAGTATGATCTTTGTCCCCATGTGCAGTTGCACCTTGAAGATATTATCTACCATGGAAACAGGGACCAGAACATGGTAACAACAGGGAGGAGTCAAGACCTTGAAGATATTATCTACCATGGAAACAGGGACCAGAACAAGGTAACAGCAGGGAGGAGTCAAGACCTTGAAGATATTATCTATCATGGAAACAGGGACCAGAACATGGTAACAGCAGGGAGGAGTCAAGACCTTGAAGATATTATCTACCATGGAAACAGGGACCAGAACATGGTAACAACAGGGAGGAGTCAAGACCTTGAAGATATTATCTACCATGGAAACAGGGACCAGAACATGGTAACAGCAGGGAGGAGTCAAGACCTTGAAGATATTATCTACCATGGAAACAGGGACCAGAACATGGTAACAGCAGGGAGGAGTCAAGATCTTGAAGATATTATCTACCATGGAAACAGGGACCAGAACATGGTAACAGCAGGGAGGAGTCAAGATCTTGAAGATATTATCTACCATGGAAACAGCAGCTTTGTTCTACCACTCACTCTTTCAAACACAATGTGACTAATTTCTGTGGCCTGTCACCGCTCTCTCTCTCTCTCAATTCAATTTCAATTTAATGGGCTTTATTGGCATGGGAAATGTGTGTTAACATTGTCAAAGCAAGTGAAGTAGATAATCTCCAAAAGTGAAGTAAACAAAAATGAACAGTAAACACTACACTCACAGAAGTTCCAAAAGAATAAAGACATTTCAAATGTCATATTATATATACAGTGGGGCAAAAAAAGTATTTAGTCAGCCACCAATTGTGCAAGTTCTCCCACTTAAAAATATGAGAGAGGCCTGTAATTTTCATCATAGGTACACTTTATCTATGACAGACAAAATGAGAAGAAAAAAATCCAGAAAATCACATTGTAGGATTTTTAATGAATTTATTTGCAAATTATGGTGGAAAATAAGTATTTGGTCAATAACAAAAGTTTATCTCTATACTTTGTTATATACCCTTTGTTGGCAATGACAGAGGTCAAACGTTTTCTGTAAGTCTTCACAAGGTTTTCACACACTGTTGCTGGTATTTTGGCCCAATCCTGTTGTTTTGGGGCTGTTGCTGGGCAACACTGACTTTCAACTCCCTCCAAAGATTTTCTATGGGATTGAGATCTTTTTAAGTGGGAGAACCTGCACAATTGGTGGCTGACTAAATACTTTTTTGCCCCACTGTATATACAGTGTTGTAATGGTGTACCAATGTATATAGTACAAAAGGGAAAATAAATAAACGTAAATATGGGTTGTATTTACAATGGTGTTTGTTCTTGACTAGTTGCCCTTTTCTTGTGGCAACAGGTCACAAATCTTTCTGCTGTGATGGCACACTGGTTTTTCACCAAGTAGATATGGGAGTTTATCAGAATCGGGTTTGTTTTCAAATAGTGTGGATCTGTGCAATTTCAGGGAATATGTGTCTCTAATATGGTCATACATTTGGCAGGAGGTTAGGAAGTGCAGCTCAGTTTCCACCTCATTTTGTGGGCAGTGAGCCCATAGCCTGTCTTCTCCTGAGACCCAGATCGGCCTACGGCGGCCTCTCTCAATAGCAAGGCTATGCTCACTGAGTCTGTACATAGTCAAAGCTTTCCTTAAATTTGGGTCAGTCACAGTGGTCAGGTATTCTGCTACTGTGTACTCTCTGTTTAGGGCCAAATTGCATTCTAGTTTGCTCTGTTTTTTTGTTAATTCTTTCCAATGTGTCATGTAATTATCTTTTTGTTTTCTCATGATTTGGTTGGGTCTAATTGTGTTGCTGTCCTAGGGCTCTGTGGGGTGTGTTTGTGAACAGAGCCCCAGGACCAGCTTGCTTAGGGGACTCGTCTCCAGGTTCATCTCTCTGTAGGTGATTGCTTTGTTATGGAAGGTTTGGGAATCACTTCCAATTAGGTGGTTGTAGAATTTAATGGCTCTTTTCTGGATTTGGATAATTAGCTAGTATTGGTCTAATTCTGCTCTGCTTGAATTATTTGGTGTTCTACGTTGTACACTGAGGATATCTTTGCAGAATTATGCATGCAGAGTCTCAATTTGGTGTTTGCCCCATTTTGTGAAGTCTTGGTTGGTGAGCGGACCCCAGACCTCACAACCATAAAGGGCAATGGGCTCTATGACTGATTCAAGTATTTTTAGCCAGATCCCTTTGATGGCGTAGAAGGCCCTTCTTGCCTTGTCTCTCAGATCGTTCACAGCTTTGTGGAAGTTACCTGTGGTGCTGATGTTTAGGCCAAGGTATGTATAGTATTTTGTGTGCTCTAGGGCAACAGTGTCGAGATGGAATTTGCATTTCTGATCCTGGCAACTGGACCTTTTTAGGAACACCATTACTTTGATATTACTAAGATGTACTGTCACAGCCCAGGTCTGGTAGAATTTGTGCAGAAGATCTAGGTGCTGCTGTAGACCCTCCTTGGTTGGTGACAGAAGCACCAGATCATCAGCAAACAGTAGACATTTGACTTCAGATTCTAGTAAGGTGAGGCCATGTGCTGCAGATTGTTCTAGTGCCCTCGGCAATTCGATTATATATATTGAAGAGGGTGGGGCTTAAGCTAAATCCCTTTGAAGGTGTAGACTCAGTTTTTCTGGGTCTCCATGTTTTTGGTTGGACAGGTTTCTCAATGTCTTTCTTAGGTTTTTGCATTCTTCATCAAACCATTTGTCATTGTTGTTCATTTTCTTCGGTTTTCTATTTGAGATTTTTTAGATCTGATAGGGAAGCTGAGAGGTTAGATATACTGTTTAGGTTTTCTACTGCCAGGTTTACACCTTCACTGTTACAGTGGAACATTTTGTCCAGGAAGTTGTCTAAAAGGGATTGAATTTGTTGTTGCCTAATAATTTTTTGGTAGATTTCCATCACTCTCCTTCCATCTATAGCATTTCTTAATATTATTCAGATCCTTTGGCTTTGGTGCCTCATGATTGAGCAAAGCTCTGTTCAATTAGAGTGTGATTTTGCTGTGATCTGATAGGGGTGTCAGTGGACTGACTGTGAACGCTCTGAGAGACTCTGGATTGAGTTTAGTGATAAAGTAGTCTACAGTACTACTGCCAAGAGATGAGCTATAGGTGTACCTACCATAGGAGTCCCCTCGAAGCCTACCATTGACTATGTACATACCCAGCGTGAGGGGAGGGGGGGGGGGGGGATGTTGTCATTCTCAGATCTGGGTCCTGACAGTAAATCTGAGAGGGAGGGGGATAGAGAGAGAGAGCGAGAAAGAGCGAAAGAGAGAAATGGAGAAGGGAGAGAGAGAGAGGAGGGGGAGAGAGAGAGAGAGTAAGGGAGTTAGAGAGAGCTATTTGACCATCGTTACAACACTGTATATAGACATAATATGACATTTAAAATGTCTCTATTCCATTGGAACTTTTGGGAACATAATGTTTACTGTTCATTTTATATTGTTAATTTCACTTTTGTTTATTATTTATGTCATTTGATTTGGAAATGTAAACATATGTTTCCCATGCCAATAAAGCACTTTGAATTTAGAGAGAGAGAGTGAGTGAGAATGAGGGAGGGAGAGAGAGGGAGAGAGAGAGAGAAAGAGAAGGAGAGATTCACATGCCAATAAAGCCCCATAAATTGACATTGAATTGAGAGAGAGAGAATGTGTGAGTGAGTGAACTTGAATGAACTACAGGACAAAATACAAACTCTCCAACCCAAAAAAGGCCTGTGGTGTTGATGGTATCCTACATTAAATGATAAAATATACAGACCACAAACAACAAATATACAGACCAGAGGGTAAAAGGTTCAAATTGGCAAAAAACACACGTTTCTTGCCACAGGGCCGTGGGGTGAGACAGGGATGCAGCTTAGGCCCCACCCTCTTCAACATATATATCAACGAATTGGCTTGGGCACTAGAAAAGTCTGCAGCACCCGGCCTCACCCTACTAAAATCTGAAGACAAACATCTACTGTTTGCTGATGATCTGGTGCTTCTATCCCCAACCAAGGAGGGCCTACAGCAACACCTCGATCTTCTGCACAGATTCTGTAAGACCTGGGCTCTGACAGTAAATCTCAGTAAGACCAAAATAATGGTGTTCCAAAAAAGGTCCAGTTGCCAGGACAACAAATACAAATTCCATCTAGACACCATTGCCCTAGAGCACACAAAACTATACATACCTTTGCCTAAACATCAGCACCACAGGTAATTTCCACAAAGCTGTGAATGATCTGAGAGACAAGGCAAGGAGGGCCTTCTATGCCATCAAGAGGAACATAAAATTCTACATACTAATTAGAATCCGGCTAAAAATACTTGAATCAATTATAGAACCCATTGCCCTTTATGGTCGTGAGGTCTGGGGTCTGCCCACCAACCAAGAATTCACAAAATCGTACAAACACTAAATTGAAACTCTGCATGAAGAATTCAGCAAAAATATCCTCTGTGTACAATGTAGAACTCCAAATAATGCATGCAGAGCAAAATTAGGCCGATACCAGCTAATTATCAAATTCCAGAAAAGAGACGTTAAATTCTACAACCACCTAAAAGGAAGTGATTCCCAAACCTTCCATAAGAAAACCATCACCTACAGAGAGATGAACCTGAAGAAGAGTCCCCGAAGCAAGCTGGTCCTGGAGCTCTGTTCACAAACACAAACACACCCCACCGAGCCCCAGGACAGCAGCACAATTAGACAGAACCAAATCATGAGAAAAAATAAAAGATAATTACTTGACACATTGGAGAGATTAAAAACTGAGCAAACTAAAATGCTATTTGGCTGTCACAGCAGCAAGATGTGTGACCTGTTGCCACAAGAAAAAGTCAACCAGTGAAGAACAAACACCATTGTAACAACAACCTATATTTGTTTTTATTTGTTTTCCTTTTTGTACTTTAACTATTTGCATATCGTTACATCACTGTATATAGACATAATATGACATTAGAAATGTCTTATTCTTTTGGAACTTTTGTGAGTGTAATGTTTATTGTTCATTTTTTATTGTTTATTTCCCTTCTGTTTATTATCTACTTCACTTGCTTTGGCAATGTTAACATATGTTTCCCATGCCAATAAAGCACTTTGAATTGAATTGAGATTTGCGCCACCCTTGTGCTTGATTGATTAATTAAGGTCACTAATTAGTAAGGAACTCCCCCTCACCTGGTTGTCTCGGTCTTAATTGAAAGGAAAAATTAAAAATAACAGCACACACGCGACCCTTCGTGGAATGAGTTTGACGCCCTCGTGTTTAAGGGTTAAAGTCACGAAAGACAGATGGGAAAGATATGAAAGATGTTTTGTATCACGTTCCAATGATAAAACTGGAGGGGGGACAAACATGTAATTTCAGAATGTGTGGGAGGGGGGACATGTCCCCAGTAAAAGTTGTGCCCCGGTGCATATGTGTATTCCCAGTCATGTGAAATCCATAGATTAGGGCCTAATGAATGTCTTACAATCGACTGACGTCCTTATATGAACTGTAACTCAGTAATATCTTTGACATTGTTGTGTTTATATTTTTGTTCAGTGTAGGTTTGTTGCTAACAAACCTGTCAATATGACCACAGAATTCTAAAATATCAGTTGTTGAAATCAGCTGGTGAAACTAGAAACACGTGGGACAGTTTGTGGCGGAGGGAACCGGAGAAATTCATGTTCATCGAGATGCTCCAAAAAAAATGTATCTCTGCAAATAGTGTTGATCGGGGATGATCGGGGACCACTACAAGGGTATAGAATAGTGTTGATATGAGACCACTCCAAGGGTATAGAATAGTGTTGATAGGAGACCACTACAAGGGTATAGAATAGTGTTGATAGGGGACCACTACAAGGGTATAGAATAGTGTTGATATGGTACCACTACAAGGGTATAGAATAGTGTTGTTAGGGGACCACTCCAAGGGTATAGAATAGTGTTGTTAGGAGACCACTCCAAGGGTATAGAATAGTGTTGATAGGAGACCACTCCAAGGGTATAGAATAGTGTTGTTAGGGGACCACTCCAAGGGTATAGAATAGTGTTGTTAGGGGACCACTCCAAGGGTATAGAATAGTGTTGATAGGAGACCACTCCAAGGGTATAGAATAGTGTTGATAGGGGACCACTCCAAGGGTATAGAATAGTGTTGTTAGGGGACCACTCCAAGGGTATAGAATAGTGCTGATCGGGGACCACTACAAGGGTATAGAATAGTGTTGATCGGGGATGATGGGGGACCACTCCAAGGGTATAGAATAGTGTTGATAGGGGACCACTCCAAGGGTATAGAATAGTGTTGATAGGGGACCACTACAAGGGTATAGAATAGTGTTGTTAGGGGACCACTACAAGGGTATAGAATAGTGTTGATAGGAGACCACTACAAGGGTATAGAATAGTGTTGATAGGAGACCACTACAAGGGTATAGAATAGTGTTGTTAGGAGACCACTCCAAGGGTATAGAATAGTGTTGTTAGGGGACCACTCCAAGGGTATAGAATAGTGTTGATAGGAGACTACTACAAGGGTATAGAATAGTGTTGTTAGGAGACCACTCCAAGGGTGTAGAATAGTGTTGTTAGGGGACCACTACAAGGGTATAGAATAGTGTTGATAGGAGACCACTACAAGGGTATAGAATAGTGTTGTTAGGAGACCACTCCAAGGGTGTAGAATAGTGTTGTTAGGGGACCACTACAAGGGTATAGAATAGTGTTGTTAGGGGACCACTACAAGGGTATAGAATAGTGTTGTTAGGAGACCACTCCAAGGGTATAGAATAGTGTTGATAGGAGACCACTCCAAGGGTATAGAATAGTGTTGATATGGTACCACTCCAAGGGTATAGAATAGTGTTGATAGGGTACCACTACAAGGGTATAGAATAGTGTTGTTAGGGGACCACTCCAAGGGTATAGAATAGTGTTGTTAGGGGACCACTACAAGGGTATAGAATAGTGTTGATAGGAGACCACTCCAAGGGTATAGAATAGTGTTGATATGGTACCACTACAAGGGTATAGAATAGTGTTGATAGGGTACCACTACAAGGGTATAGAATAGTGTTGATATGGTACCACTACAAGGGTATAGAATAGTGTTGATAGGGTACCACTACAAGGGTATAGAATAGTGTTGATAGGGTACCACTACAAGGGTATAGAATAGTGTTGATAGGGTACCACTCCAAGGGTATAGAATAGTGTTGATATGGTACCACTACAAGGGTATAGAATAGTGTTGATAGGGTACCACTACAAGGGTATAGAATAGTGTTGATATGGTACCACTCCAAGGGTATAGAATAGTGTTGTTAGGGTACCACTACAAGGGTATAGAATAGTGTTGATATGGTACCACTCCAAGGGTATAGAATAGTGTTGATAGGGTACCACTACAAGGGTATAGAATAGTGTTGATAGGGTACCACTACAAGGGTATAGAATAGTGTTGATATGGTACCACTCCAAGGGTATAGAATAGTGTTGATAGGGTACCACTACAAGGGTATAGAATAGTGTTGATAGGGTACCACTCCAAGGGTATAGAATAGTGTTGATATGGTACCACTACAAGGGTATAGAATAGTGTTGATAGGGTACCACTACAAGGGTATAGAATAGTGTTGATAGGAGACCACTACAAGGGTATAGAATAGTGTTGTTAGGGGACCACTCCAAGGGTATAGAATAGTGTTGTTAGGGGACCACTCCAAGGGTATAGAATAGTGTTGTTAGGAGACCACTCCAAGGGTATAGAATAGTGTTGATAGGAGACCACTCCAAGGGTATAGAATAGTGTTGTTAGGGGACCACTCCAAGGGTATAGAATAGTGTTGATAGGAGACCACTCCAAGGGTATAGAATAGTGTTGATAGGAGACCACTCCAAGGGTATAGAGTAGTGTTGATAGGAGACCACTCCAAGGGTATAGAATAGTGTTGTTAGGGGACCACTCCAAGGGTATAGAATAGTGTTGATAGGAGACCACTCCAAGGGTATAGAATAGTGTTGATAGGAGACCACTCCAACATTGTTAAAACATAAACATTCTATGCTGCTAGACAATGTTGTCAAACTGTTATGCGGTGAGTGAGGACCCAAAAGCGGTTTAACATAAACAGAGTTTCTTTAATAACGAAACACACGTAGGCTCAGATGGACAGGCAGATTCCGACAGGACAGGACAAGGTAAAGCAAACACGACGATAGTCTGGTTCTGGCATGAGATACACAAACGAGAATCCGACAAAGACAGGAACAAAAACAGAGAGAGATATAGAGACCTAATCAGAGGGAAAAAGGGAACAGATGGGAAAAGGGGTGAAAGAGGTAGTCAGAGAAGACAAGGAACAGCTGGGGGAAAGAGGGGAAGAAAAGGTAACCTAATACGACCAGCAGAGGGAGACAGGGTGAAGAGTAAGAACAGGAACAGGACACAACATGACAATACATGACAGTACCCCCCCACTCACCGAGTGCCTCCTGGCGCACTCGAGGAGGAAACCTGGCGGCAACGGAGGAAATCATCGATCAGCGCACGGTCCAGCACGTCCCGAGAGGGAACCCAACTCCTCTCCTCAGGACCGTACCCCTCCCAATCCACTAGGTACTGATGACCACGGCCCCGAGGACGCATGTCCAAAATCTTACGGACCCTGTAGATAGGTGCGCCCTCGACAAGGATGGGGGGGGGGGGGGGAAGACGAGCGGGGGCGCGAAGAACGGGCTCAACACAGGAGACATGGAAGACCGGGTGGACGCGACGAAGATATCGCGGAAGAAGAAGTCGCACTGCGACAGGATTAATGATCTGAGAAATACGGAACGGACCAATGAACCGCGGGGTCAACTTGCGAGAAGCTGTCTTAAGGGGAAGGTTCTGAGTGGAGAGCCAAACTCTCTGACCGCGACAATATCTAGGACTCTTAGTTCTACGCTTATTAGCAGCTCTCACAGTCTGCGCCCTATAACGGCAAAGTGCAGACCTGACCCTCTTCCAGGTGCGCTCGCAACGTTGGACAAAAGCCTGAGCGGAGGGGACGCTGGACTCGGCGAACTGAGATGAGAACAGCGGAGGCTGGTACCCGAGGCTACTCTGAAAAGGAGATAGCCCGGTCGCAGACGAAGGAAGCGAGTTGTGGGCGTATTCTGCCCAGGGGAGCTGTTCTGACCAAGACGCAGGGTTGCGAAAAGAAAGACTGCGTAAGATGCGACCAATAGTCTGATTGGCCCGTTCTGCTTGACCGTTAGACTGGGGGTGAAAGCCGGAAGAGAGACTGACGGAAGCCCCAATCAAACGGCAAAACTCCCTCCAAAATTGAGACGTGAATTGCGGACCTCTGTCCGAAACGACGTCTGACGGAAGGCCATGAATTCTGAAAACATTCTCGATGATGATTTGTGCCGTCTCTTTAGCAGAAGGAAGCTTAGCAAGGGGAATAAAATGAGCCGCCTTAGAGAACCTGTCGACAACCGTAAGAATAACAGTCTTCCCCGCTGACGAAGGCAGTCCGGTGACAAAATCTAAGGCGATGTGAGACCACGGTCGAGAGGGAATGGGAAGCGGCCTGAGACGGCCGGCAGGAGGGGAGTTACCGGACTTAGTCTGCGCGCAGACCGAACAAGCAGCCACGAAGCGACGCGTGTCATGCTCCCGGGTGGGCCACCAAAAACGCTGGCGAATGGAAGCAAGCGTACCCCGAACGCCAGGGTGGCCGGCTAACTTGGCAGAGTGAGCCCACTGAAGAACGGCCAGACGAGTAGGAACGGGAACGAAAAGAAGGTTCCTAGGACAAGCGCGCGGCGACGGAGTGTGAGTGAGTGCTTGCTTTACCTGCCTCTCAATTCCCCAGACAGTCAACCCGACAACACGCCCCTCAGGGAGAATCCCCTCGGGGTCAGTGGAGGTTACTGAAGAACTGAAGAGACGAGATAAAGCATCAGGCTTGGTGTTCTTAGAGCCCGGACGATAAGAAATCACGAACTCGAAACGAGCGAAAAACAGCGCCCAACGCGCCTGACGCGCATTAAGTCGTTTGGCAGAACGGATGTACTCAAGGTTCCTATGGTCAGTCCAAACGACAAAAGGAACGGTCGCCCCCTCCAACCACTGTCGCCATTCGCCTAGGGCTAAGCGGATGGCGAGCAGTTCGCGATTTCCCACATCATAGTTACGTTCCGACGGCGACAGACGATGAGAAAAATACGCGCAAGGGTGGACCTTGTCGTCAGAGAGGGAGCGCTGAGAAAGAATGGCTCCCACGCCCACCTCTGACGCGTCAACCTCGACAACGAACTGTCTAGAGACGTCAGGTGTAACAAGGATAGGTGCGGATGTAAAACGATTCTTGAGGAGATCAAAAGCTCCCTGGGCGGAAACGGACCACTTAAAGCACGTCTTGACAGAAGTAAGGGCTGTGAGAGGAGCTGCCACCTGACCGAAATTACGGATGAAACGACGATAGAAGTTCGCGAAGCCGAGAAAGCGCTGCAGCTCGACGCGTGACTTAGGGACGGGCCAATCAATGACAGCTTGGACCTTAGCGGGATCCATCTTAATGCCTTCAGCGGAAATAACAGAACCGAGAAATGTGACGGAGGAGGCATGAAAAGTGCACTTCTCAGCCTTCACAAAAAGACAATTCTCTAAAAGGCGCTGGAGGACACGTCGAACGTGCTGAACATGAATCTGGAGTGACGGTGAAAAAATCAGGATATCGTCAAGGTAAACGAAGACAAAGATGTTCAGCATGTCTCTCAGGACATCATTGACTAATGCCTGAAAAACAGCTGGAGCGTTAGCGAGGCCGAAAGGAAGAACCCGGTATTCAAAGTGCCCTAACGGAGTGTTAAACGCCGTCTTCCACTCGTCCCCCTCCCTGATGCGCACGAGATGGTAAGCGTTACGAAGGTCCAACTTAGTGAAAAACCTGGCTCCCTGCAGGATCTCGAAGGCTGAAGACATAAGAGGAAGCGGATAACGATTCTTCACTGTTATGTCATTCAGCCCTCGATAATCTATGCAGGGGCGCAGAGACCCGTCCTTCTTCTTGACAAAAAAAACCCCCGCTCCGGCGGGAGAGGAGGAGGGGACTATGGTACCGGCGTCAAGAGCTACAGACAAATAATCTTTGAGAGCCTTACGTTCGGGAGCCGACAGAGTATAGTCTACCCCGGGGGGGAGTGGTTCCCGGAAGGAGATCAATACTACAATCATATGACCGGTGTGGAGGAAGAGAGGTGGCCCTGGACCGACTGAACACCGTGCGCAGATCGTGATATTCCTCCGGCACCCCTGTCAAATCGCCAGGCTCCTCCTGTGAAGAAGAGACAGAGGAAACAGGAGGGATAGCAGACATTAAACATTTCACATGACAAGAGACGTTCCAGGAGAGGATAGAATTACTAGACCAATTAATAGAAGGATTATGACAAACTAGCCAGGGATGGCCCAAAACAACAGGTGTAAAAGGTGAACGAAAAATTAAAAAAGAAATGGTTTCGCTATGATTACCAGAGACAGTGAGGGTTAAAGGTAGCGTCTCACGCTGAATCCTGGGGAGAGGACTACCATCCAAAGCGAACAAGGCCGTGGGCTCCCTTAACTGTCTGAGAGGAATGTCATGTTCCCGAGCCCAGGTCTCGTCCATAAAACAGCCCTCCGCCCCAGAGTCTATTAGGGCACTGCAGGAAGCTGACGAACCGGTCCAGCGTAGATGGACCGACAAGGTAGTGCAGGATCTTGAAGGAGAGACAGGAGTAGTAGCGCTCACCAGTAGCCCTCCGCTTACTGATGAGCTCTGGCTTTTACTGTACATGAAGTGACAAAATGACCAGCGGAACCGCAATAGAGACAGAGGCGGTTGGTGATTCTCCGTTCCCTCTCCTTAGTCGAGATGCGGATACCTCCCAGCTGCATAGGCTCAGCACCCGACCCGGCAGAGGAAGATGGTAGTGATGCGGAGAGGGGGGCAACGGAGAACGTGAGCTCCTTTCCACGAGCTCGGTGACGAAGATCAAGCCGTCGCTCTATGCGAATAGCGAGTTCAATCAAGGAATCCACGCTGGAAGGAACCTCCCGGGAGAGAATCTCATCCTTCACCTCCGCGCGGAGACCCTCCAGAAAACGAGCGAGCAAAGCCGGCTCGTTCCAGTCACTGGAGGCAGCAAGAGTGCGAAACTCAATAGAGTAGTCTGTTATGGATCGATTACCTTGACATAGGGAAGACAGGACCCTGGAAGCTTCCTCCCCAAAAACAGAACGATCAAAAACCCGTATCATCTCCTCCTTAAAGTCCTGATACTGGTTAGTACACTCAGCCCTTGCCTCCCAGATTGCCGTGCCCCACTCACGAGCCCGTCCAGTAAGGAGAGATATGACGTAGGCGATACGAGCTGTGCTCCTGGAGTAAGTGTTGGGCTGGAGAGAAAACACAATATCACACTGGGTGAGGAACGAGCGGCATTCAGTGGGCTCCCCAGAGTAACACGGCGGGTTATTGATTCTGGGCTCCGGAGATTCGAAAGCCCTGGAAGTGGCCGGTGGATCGAGGCGGAGATGGTGAACCTGTTCTGTGAGGTTGGAGACTTGGGCGGACAGGGTCTCAACGGCATGTCGAGCAGCAGACAATTCCTGCTCGTGTCTGCCTAGCATCGCTCCCTGGATCTCGACGGCAGAGTGGAGAGGATCCGAAGTCGCTGGGTCCATTCTTGGTCGGATTCTTCTGTTATGCGGTGAGTGAGGACCCAAAAGCGGTTTAACATAAACAGAGTTTCTTTAATAACGAAACACACGTAGGCTCAGATGGACAGGCAGATTCCGACAGGACAGGACAAGGTAAAGCAAACACGACGATAGTCTGGTTCTGGCATGAGATACACAAACGAGAATCCGACAAAGACAGGAACAAAAACAGAGAGAGATATAGAGACCTAATCAGAGGGAAAAAGGGAACAGGTGGGAAAAGGGG
This sequence comes from Oncorhynchus mykiss, assembly GCF_057628025.1. Classification (NCBI taxonomy): domain Eukaryota; kingdom Metazoa; phylum Chordata; class Actinopteri; order Salmoniformes; family Salmonidae; genus Oncorhynchus; species Oncorhynchus mykiss. Next base: position 74,055,934 of record NC_143038.1, on the reverse strand, counting down.
TGAAAGAGGTAGTCAGAGAAGACAAGGAACAGCTGGGGGAAAGAGGTGAAGAAAAGGTAACCTAATACGACCAGCAGAGGGAGACAGGGTGAAGAGTAAGAACAGGAACAGGACACAACATGACAATACATGACACAAACAGTCAAAATCAATGTCAAAGTTTACCATCCGTTAGTGAACGTGTCTCAGTAATATTTTAGTGCTTCTACACCTGCATTGCTTGCTGTTTGGGGTTTTAGGCTGGGTTTCTGTACAGCCCTTTGTGACATCAGTTGATGCAAGAAGGACTTTATAATTACATTTGATTGAAATTTGATTGATAAACATTTTATCGGTATTCACATTCCTTCGTTTGAAAAGACACCGTCATCCTCCCCACGCAAACCTCTCTGCAATGTCACAGCTACAGAGAAAACACACGTGTTTCTTAAACCCATGTAAAGTAGACCGAGGGATATATGTGACGAAAAGAGATGGAAAAATGCTACTCTTACCCAGTGTCTTTGGGTTCAATATGGGTCTAAGTTCATGGAAGGCTACCTAGAACAGAAAAGCAATGCTTCCTGCTATCACAGACAGATAGAGCTGAGTATGACACGCTTGTAGTTGCAGTTTTTTTCTAGCATTCTGGTACAAATGAAATGTCCGTCAAGGATGAAACACTCCCATTGGTAGATGACCAAACAACCAATAAGAGGTCACAACAATAGTTGGGTGAAAACGCTTTTTTTTTTTAATACAAGATTTCAACGTACAGTGTCTAGTGGCATAAATAAAACAATGTTATTTAAACACAGGAGAAGAGAAATGCATTTTTCACCATGCATTGTTTACTCAAGCATTCATACATGTGTACGACCCTCCTTTTCTAGGTTGTAAGTTCCCTGTGGTCAAGGACAATGGTCAGGCTTTTCCCAACCGCTCCAGATGGAAAACCATTTTCCTTCAATCTGCATTTTCCTTCAATCTGTCTATTTATCATCCCTCTAATTCCTCCCTCCTTCCCCATGGGGTATCATCCCTCTAATTCCTCCCTCCTTCCCCATGGGGTATCATCCCTCTAATTCCTCCCTCCTTCCCCATGGGGTGTCATCCCTCTAATTCCTCCCTTCTTCCCCATGGGGTACCATCCCTCCTACCTCCTTCCCCATGGGGTGTCATCCCTCTAATTCCTCCCTTCTTCCCCATGGGGTACCATCCCTCCTTCCTTCTTCCCCATGGGGTATCATCCGTCTAATTCCTCCCTTCTTTCCCATGGGGTACCATCCCTCCTTCCTTCTTCCCCATGGGGTATCATACGTCTAATTCCTCCCTCCTTCCCCATGGGGTGGCTTTCAGAGAGGCTAGCTCTTTGTCTTGTGTTTTAGCATGTCAATTGAACGTCTGTCTGATACGTGTGTTAAGACAAGCCAAATAACTTTCACTGCGCTGTACTTTGGCAACCATTTTGTTTGCGAACCAGAGGAGTCCCATTTTTATTGGGAACGCGGTGGGGGAAACAGGTATTTCAATTAAAAAAAAGACAAAAATGAAGGACAAACAGTGTATAATGTCCCCCTGAAAGCATTATGATAACCATATTATTCTTGTAATTATTATAATCATCACTATCACTATTGTTACTATCATCAATATTCCAATTGTAAGTACTAATTCACTCATGAATGTAAAAACTAAATGAAGAAAACATTCTCTATAGCGAACAAAATAATATACTAAAATATGCACCTTGAAGGGGGCATTCGGGATGCTTTCAGTCAGTCCTTCTTGCTGCATATGAAGAAATTCATTTCTAAGACTGATTTTGATTTGACACACACACACACACACACACACACACACACACACACACACACACACACACACACACCAATCTCTACATTTCAAATGGGCAAAAAAAGAAAGAAGGAAATCTAATGAAATAAAATGAACAACACGGAAACACAGAAAAGCTAAATGAGATGGAGGGTAAACTCGAACAAAACGTAAAAGGTTGCTACACCTGAATGCTAATCCTTCAGGACAGCTATCGTGTTCTAAAAGAATAGAACAATGTGTTTTTGTTGTTGATTCCATATCTTTCGCAATAACCGTTTGCTAATATCTGAAATGTAACGCTGAAATGTAACTTGAAATGAAGCCCAACAGATAAGATATTCTGTCAACAAGGCATTTGAATCAGTTACAAATGAATGACTGCTATTACATTTAAAAAAATAATAATTTTGCATCGTTTGGATTCTTCTCTGTTAAGCTTCGCACAAATCAGATCATCATCTCCTCTTAATTGGAGTCAAATGGGAATAAATCCGAATTTGAGAAACACACGTCACGAACACTTTCCCTTACGATTTTAACACAACGTGTACGATTCACACGTACTTATCTTAAATCAGGATCAGTGTAACTAAGCCCGATTCTTCGCTAGCGTAATGAATGAATTGAGCTTTAATGCTGAAATGACTACGCCACTTAAAAAATATACGCAAACCAACAACCACAACAACAACAAAACCCTGTCCTTGTACTATCTACTTACCTATTGTTCTATGAATCTCACCTCAAAACGTGGATCAAATCTTCATCAATCTCAGTAACTGTCATAAGTAACTATATATTTCTTATTTGACTAACTAACAACCCTATTGGGATAAACCATCTAGGACTATTATTGCAGTTTGTTCCTCGTCGGAAATCAATAGAGCTGAAGTGGCGACATGATCTGTGGACGCGCGGGGGGGGCAGCGAGTTCTTTACATATAACCAATAAACTCTGTCTGTATTTCATGGCGGTGAGTGTGATGGAGGCATTGAACTGAAAGGAGATCTACGAACATGTTAACCTTTTAGAACGTTTCCAGATCACAATGTGTCATCTGGTCAGATTAATAATACCGGTTTTAGTTCAAGGAGAAAGAATTACGAGCCAGTTATTGTGACAGGAATCAGGGAGTCTCAAAATGGCTGACAGATTAGAGAGATGGGATACACTCCTTAATGAAACCTCTACGGACGTACACATACTGACTCATCAATATGGGGAAGCATTAGAAAACCAATTATAACCGAAGCTCATCAATAAAAAATAAATCTCTATATTATAATGTACGGCAACATACCAAGCGAGATATACCATCATAATCCACTCTGTTATATATATATATTGATGATTCATTCATTCCAATACTATGGGAACTTGTTGGATTAGAATTTCAAACGTGTGAAGAAGGAAGAATTATCTGGATATAGATAGACAGAGGTCGGCTTCCATAATAAATGGACACTCAAAAAAGCAACACTTGGTATCTGGCAAAAACAAACTATGTAGGTACATCATCATCATTATGCGTGCACATCATCATCATCATTATGCGTGTACATCATCATCATCATTATGCGTGCACATCATCATCATCATTATGCGTGCACATCATCATCATTATGCGTGTAGTACATCATCACTCATCTAACCTGCATTGACCACTCACCACCACCACCACCACCACCACCAGGCAGCTCCTTACATTATTGCAAAGGGTCACTTTCAAAGTCGTTAGTGAAGAATTTGAACATTAAATAAAATGTGTGATTACATAAAATGGGTCCTTCCGACTGTATAACAGGAGGTACATTTCAATTCGACAACATGGCAAAATCAACAAAAAAAATCACTTGAAATAGGTGACCAATGAGAAAAGGTATATAATAAGGAATCAATTCTCTACTCTAAGATTTTACAAATTGCAGTACACTATTAATGTATTTCTAGATTATTTTTTTTTACACAATTTGATGCTGTATCAAAAAACGTTGTAAAAAAATTAGATAGAGATTTTATCAACCATTTTTTTTTTCTGTGTTTTCTGGTAATCTTGTTATTGGGATATTCCCATTTTCTTTCTTTCTTTCTCTCTCTAACTCTCCTACCCTCCTCTCAACAATGACCTTTGAGTTGTGAATACATGTTGTATCCCTTTCGGGACATTCTCAATCACTCTCAACGGCCCTAAACTGTTTTACCGCATAAACTGTGAAAACAAGAGCATCATCACTACATAAAAAAATAAATTACCCCTTGTCTAAAATAAACTGCAGGAGGCTTTTTCCACATCTGATTTACACAAAAACATTATTTTGGGGGGGGGGGGGGACTAAAAATACACACAGGCCGATCCATCGTTATTTACAGAAGACACTTGTCGCATCACCATAAAGGCAAACTGGCATTCAAATGGTCAATGTTACGATCATATTCGGATCATGATACTCATTTTAACCCATTTTAAACAAGAATAGTAAAAAGGGGCATTGTAATTGTGTTATATTTCTCTCTTGAATGATTTTGGGTGGCTTTGGGAAACTCAGGCAAAGTAAAAAAAAAAAAGAAATCTGGTAATAACAAGCCAGGGTACCCATCTGGTAATAACCAGGCCAGGGTACCCATCTGGTAATAACCAGGCCAGGGTACCCATCTGGTAATAACCAGGCCAGGGTACCCATCTGGTAATAACCAGGCCAGGGTACCCATCTGGTAATAACCAGGCCAGGGTACCCATCTGGTAATAACCAGGCCAGGGTACCCATCTGGTAATAACCAGGCCAGGGTACCCATCTGGTAACAACCAGGCCAGGGTAACCATCTGGTCATAACCAGGTCAGGGTAACCATCTGGTAATAACCAGGCCAGGGTACCCATCTGGTAATAACCAGGCCAGTGTAACCATCTGGTAATAACCAGGCCAGGGTAACCATCTGGTAACAACCAGGCCAGGGTACCCATCTGGTAATAACCAGGCCAGTGTAACCATCTGGTAATAACCAGGCCAGGGTAACCATCTGGTCATAACCAGGCCAGGGTACCCATCTGGTTGTCATTGCCTTCCATGTTAACGTTCACTAACCCTGACTAGGCCTACCTACTAGGTGTACCGTTCCTTTCTGATTGGGGGAAAAAGAGATCCTGCAGGCTATTTCAGTCAGGAGATCTGCTCCACCACCAAAACAATCCTATCTAATCTAATCTAACCTTAAAGATATAAAGTTTTGAAAAAAAACCAAACCTTTTTTTAATACTAATTTCTAATTCTTCTTTTAGGCTACCCTTGTTATGCTCATCTTGACTAGACATTGTGTGAATAAGGGTAAAAACATACAATTAGTGTTAAAAGGCAATTCCTTATTGAATCCAAACAGCCACCGCCACATCGATCAACCACTGTGTTTAGCTGTCTGCAGGGTTGGCTGTCCCAGATCAACATGATTATGTTGTGTTTGTTTTCATTCATAGAACTCTCTATCTCATCATTAAAAACCTTTTTGCCTGCAGTGTGTTTGTTTATTGTCCTCTTGTATTATTCAAGATAAAAGAAGATTAAAAAAAGGCAAGTAGTTTGATCTTAAAGTCAAGTCCAAAACAGAAGAAAAGCAGAATCAAAAGACACAAAATAAAACAAAAGGCCATTTAGTTTCAAATGGAGAAAAAAGCTGCTGGGACAGGAGGGGCGTGTCTTCTCAATCTAGCTGTTCAGCTGTAACCAATGAGATGACGAGAGACTGAATAGTGTCATTGTTGTGGCTATTGTTGCCGAGGCTACCACCTAGTTCTCCCTCCCTCCCATCGTTCAACTTTAACTCAGCCTTGATCAGATCAGCCCAAAACCCTCCCAACCCAAAATGTCCGAAGTTCATTGCCACTTTGCAGAGCCTCTACCCTCCTCCTCCCACCCCTTATTTCCAAACAGACAACACTGGTGTGAGATGGTTACAAGTCCCCCCTGCTTCCCCTCTCCTCCTCTGGAGGAGCCAGCTAACCTTAGGGTGGCACGTAAGGTGGTGGGGATCTGTAGGGGGTCATGTTCTTTGGACGAGAGCCTTTACCTTCCATGGGGACAGTGAAAGGGGGTGGAGGCTGGTAGGGAGGGGCATTGGGATCCTCATCCCTCAGAGCTGTGTACTCCCCCAGAAGGTCCTGGTTCAGGGGGGTGGTCTCTGGACTGGTCATGTTGGGGTACTCAGGCGGGGGCAGTGGGGGTTTCTCCTCCTGCAGGATGAGGGGCATGGAGGAGGACGGAGGGGGCTTGGAGTCGTCGAGCTCGTCTGCGAAAATTATGGGTACCCCCTTCTTAATGAAGGTAGCCTGGTCCTCGATGGTTAGCTTTCCCTTACGCTTTTTACGGTAGCAGATCATGGCGATGATGCCGGCGATCAGCAAGATGGCCGCCACCACTACCGCAGGGATGACCGTGTGAAGGTAGACGTCGTCCGTGCTCTGGCGTCCGGCGCCGAGCGCCGGGGTGACGGCCGGGGGTATAGGAATGGTGATTTCACTCGGCGGTACGAACATGTAGTTCCGGCAGGCGGCTGTCCCTTTGACCTTGATGTCGATGGGTTTGAATTCAGGCTCCATTGTGGAGATGAATGTCTGGGAGGGCCTACCCTGGGCATCAGAGATCCTCCTGGACATGGTCTGGATCTTCTCCTTGGGACAGGGGTTCTGCTGGAGGCTGTTGTTGGTCCACTCCACCATGATGGATCCCTTGGTGATGTTCCTCAGGGTGACCGTGCTGCTGTTGCGGTCCCCAAACGAGTACGCCAGTTTCTTGATGAGCAAAATCTTCTTGTGGATGTCGTTGGTCACCTGGTGAGGTTCCCCGTGGAAGCGAGCCTGGAACAAGACCGGGGACTTATCGTTGGAAGCCCAGCGGTTCACACGGACCTCAAAGGCATCGATTGCGTTCAGACCACCCTTATCGGTGGCCTGCATGAAGTACTCGTGCTTCCCGATGTGGTTTGAGTCAGGTAGACCGTACAGCAGCTGACTTGTGCTATTAAATTGTATCCAGGAATCATCTCCGACCACTTCGTTGTGGTTCATCCTCAATGTCAACCTCAGCTTGTCTGTCGTACCGTCCTCCTTGTCAAAGAAAGTATCGGATGGGATTTTCACTTCAAAATATGTGCCCACGAAGGCATTGACCTGATCGATGGGGTTGCGGAGATCTGGTTTCTCGTTTCTTGGGTCAGGCACGATGGACGACGGGGTAGTGCGCCTGGCTGGTTTGGCTGTGGTGGTCTTGGGCTCCCTTGGCATCGGAGTGGTCTTCGGTCTCTTTGGTTTCTTGGTTGGCTTTCTGGTGGCGACTGTGATGGGTGGAGGGAGTGTCGGCGTGGCTTCCACAACAGTATGCCTGGACATGGTGGGTTCAATGGAGATGGTACTAGTGGACTCCATCACTCTGGTTGGCAGGGGTGCACCCTGAGTGGGAGTGTGGGAATAAGAGTCTCTGACACGGATCGTGGGCTTCATGGGCAAGGGCACAGGCCCTCTCATGGGTGGGGCAGAGCTGTCTGTGGGGGCAGCAATGGCAGGTGACGATAGGGTGGGTACAATGCGAACAGGGGGCTCGACGACAGACGTTGGGGGAAGCAGAGCTAGAACAGGAGTAGGGGTATTGTTGAGCTGGCGCCTCACCCGTTTTGGGATATGAGGCTTCTTGTTGGCGATGTGCCAACCGACGACCGGATATCCCAACTGAGCCGACATAGTGCCCTCTTTAGCCGGCGCCTGGACGCTACTAATATTAGGGACGTTACTCTGGTCCAGGGAACAGCCCAGCTTCCAGGATAACAGGGCTCCGTTCTCCACCACCTTTTTGGCATTTCCTGGTCCGGCCATGAAGGCGGACATATCGAACAATCTGTTGTTGACCACGGGAAGTATCTTCATGTGTTGGAGCGCCACGCCAGAGAACTTCTTCATCTTGCCCAGCAGCTCCACCCTCTGTCTGGAGCTCATCTTGGTCAGGTCGGCATCCAGAATCACTGTGAGCACCGTCACCGGCTCCTCGTTGCCACAGACGAATGGCTCTACCTCGTTGTTGGAGTTGTTGGACGCTGACTGAATGGCTACCTGGATCGGGTCAGTGTCAGCGTGTTCCTCTGGGTGCACCTCGATGGAGAAGATATCCTGGCTGCCATTGGATGCGGAGACGGAGATATAGTGGACACCCTTGTCCTCACCCAGTGGTAGACCCTGTAGGACGTTTCTCTCCCAGTCCCAGTGCAGCCATGTTGGTAACGTCTCCTTGCCTGACTCAGTTATCTGGGGAAAAAAACAAAAGATAAAGAGTTGATAAGTCTTTTTTGATTCAATTAATAATTTAAGATAAAATACAAGAAAACAACATGAAAAATAATACGTTTACGCTCACAAAATGTGCACTTCTCTTCTACTCACAGAATGACTGTTTTCTTGATTGTGTCATAAATCATTCAAGATGAACTATGCATAAATCACTCCGCCATTTCCTGGTTGCAAAAATTCTAATAATTTGCCTTATTTCCGTTTATGTGACAAAACAAGCAAGTATAGTGTAGAGAACCATTGTATTCTCTAAAACACTGAAATATATTTTCAATAACCCAAAATATTGTATTTTTTAAGTTGTTTGAAGCTGGTGTAAAAAAACAAAAGTAAAAGACAAAACATTTAACTTAAGAATAGGAAGCATATAAGTAACACATAGAACAGATCAACCGCTTCTTAGACTTGCTTTCAATGAGAATGACAGATCTATAACTCACATTTCTATGCGAATTTGGTCAATTGCTCCCAAAAGTTACATATTGCAGCCATTAATAACAGAGAAGAAAATAACAGGAGATATTGTTGTTGTTTTTACTTTTGAGTTTATAAATAATAGGAGATGTTATTGTTGTGAGAAGCTGCTACTGAGAAGCTGCTACTGGTGATTTTCTTCACACAATTAAAAATGTTTCTATTAGACTAGTGCAAAACTAAGTTTCTCTATAAGGTTAAAAGGTGAAATATAGTGAACAATTCACAAGATACAATTAATTTTAAAGTACATCTAGCAGCTGGAGAGCACCTTTACTTGCAGATCTATACATTTACTTGATCATGTGTAAATTACGTGTCCGTATTCGAGCGTGGGTAGGACGGTCATCTGAATCAGGGTAAGTTTGGCAGCTGGGGTGAAAGATGAGCGATTATGATAGAGGAAACCAAGTCAGGATGTAACCTGTTTGCAGCTTTGATATGTGTGAGAGAAGGACAGTGTACCGTCTAGCCATACTCCCAAGTACTTGTATGAGGTGAGTACCTCAAGCTCTAAACCCTCAGATTTAGTAATCACAACGGTGGGGAGAGGGGCATTCCTTCTTACCAAACCAAACCATAACCTTTGTTTTGGAGGTTTTCAGAACAAGGTTAAGGGCAGAGAAAGCTTGTTGGACCCTAAGACAGATTTGTAGTAGAGTGTTTAACACACAATCCGGGGAAGGGCCAGCTGAGTATAAGACTGTATGATCTGCATATAAATGGATGTGAGAGCTTCCTACTGCCTGAGCTATGTTGCTGTAAATTGAGAAGAGTGTGGGGCCTAGGATCGAGCCTTGGGGTACTCCCTTGGTGACAGGCAGCGTCTGAGACAGCAGCTGTTCTGACTTCATTCACTGCACTCTGAGAGAGGTAATTAGCAAACCAGGCCAAAGACCCCTCAGGGACACCAATACTCCTTAGCCGGCCCACAGGAATGGAATGGTCTACGGTATCAAAAGCTTTGGCCAAGTCAATAAAAATAGCAGCACAACATTGCTTAGACTCAAGGGCAATGGTGACATCATTGAGGACCTTTAAGGTTGCAGCGACACATCCATAACCTCTTGTTCTTCTTTTGCTGGTCGTTGGTTTGCCAGAGCATTTGCTGTATAGATCTTGGAAATAAGAATCTTGGTAGTAGGAATCCTTCCAGGTAATTTTGTCCGAAATCAGGTTGTAGGTTGGAGTTTTGATTTGGAGTGAAGGTTATGTTGTGGAGGGTAGTATCCTGTGTATACAGTTGAAGTCGGAAGTTTACATACACCTTAGCCAAGTACATTTAAACTCAAGTTTTTCACAATTCCTGACATTTAACCCCATTAAATATTCTGTGTCTTAGATCAGTTATGATCACCACTTTATTTAAAGAATGTGAAATGTCAGAATAATAGTAGAGAAAGTGATTTATTTCAGTTTGAATTTCTTTCATCAAATTCCCAGTGGGTCAGTTTACATACACTCAATTAGTATTTGGTAGCAATGCCTTTAAATTGTTTAACTTGGGTCAAACGTTTCAGGTAGCCTTCCACAAGCTTCCCACGATAAGTTAGTTGAATTTTGTCCCATTCCTCCTGACAGAGCTGGTGTAAATGAGTCAGGTTTGTAGGCCTCCTTGCTCGCACTCACTTTATCAGTTCTGCCCACAAACTTTCTATAGGATTGAGGTTAGGGCTTTGTGATGGCCACTCCAATACCTTGGCTGTGTGAAAAACAAGTTTTAATGACTCCAACCTAAGTGTACATACATTTCCGACTTCAACTGTACGTCTTGGTGACATAGTGAAGGTTATGTTGTGGAGGGTAGTATCCTGTATATGTCCTGCTGACATAGTGTTGTGGAGGGTAGTATCCTGTATATGTCCTGGTGATATAGTGTTGTAGAGGGTAGTATCCTGTATATGTCCTGGTGACATAGTGAAGGTTATGTTGTGGAGGCTAGTATCCTGTATATGTCCTGGTGACATAGTGTTGTAGAGGGTAGTATCCTGTATATGTCCTGGTGACATAGTGTTGTAGAGGGTAGTATCCTGTATATGTCCTGGTGACATAGTGTTGTAGAGGGTAGTATCCTGTATATGTCCTGGTGACATAGTGTTGTAGAGGGTAGTATCCTGTATATGTCCTGGTGACATAGTGTTGTAGAGGGTAGTATCCTGTATATGTCCTGGTGACATAGTGTTGGGGAGGGTAGCATCGTGTATATGTCCTGGTGACATAGTGTTGTAGAGGGTAGTATCCTGTATATGTCCTGGTGACATAGTGAAGGTTATGTTGTGGAGGGCAGTATCCTGTATATGTCCTGGTGACATAGTGTTGTGGAGGGTAGAATCCTGTATATGTCCTGGTGACATAGTGTTGTAGAGGGTAGTATCCTGTATATGTCCTGGTGACATAGTGTTGTAGAGGGTAGTATCCTGTATATGTCCTGGTGACATAGTGTTGGGGAGGGTAGCATCGTGTATATGTCCTGGTGACATAGTGAAGGCCATGCTGTGGAGGGTAGCATCGTGTATATGTCCTGGTGACATAGTGAAGGTTATGTTGTGGAGGGTAGAATCCTGTATATGTCCTGGTGACATTGTGTTGTGGAGGGTAGAATCCTGTATGAGTTCTGGTGACATAGTGAAGGTTATATTGAGGAGGGCAGAATCCTGTATATGTCCTTGCGGAGAACATTAAATATTTTTGTAAAAACATGCTGAAAGATGCAGGTGGCCATCTGCAAGGGGTTTTACATTTACTCCTGAGGTGCTGACCTGTTGCACCCTTGACAACCACTGTGATGATTATTATTTGACCCTGCTGGTCATCTATGAACATTTGAACATCTTGGCCATGTTCTGTTATAATCTCCACCTGGCACAGCCAGAAGAGGACTGGCCACCCCTCATAGCCTGGTTCCTCTCTAGGTTTCTTCCTAGGTTTAGGCCTTTCTAGGGAGTTTTTCCTAGCCACTGTGCTTCTACACCTGCATTGCTTGCTGTTTGGGGTTTTAGGCTGGGTTTCTGTACAGCACTTTGAGATATCAGCTGATGTAAAGAAGGGCTACATAAATATATTTGATTGATTGATTGATTTCTTCAAAATTTGATTTCTTCAACATGGGGTTTCTTCAACATGGGGTTACTTCAACATGGGGTTACTTCAACATGGGGTTACTTCATCATGGGGTTACTTCAACATGGGGTTACTTCATCATGGGGTTACTTCAACATGGGGTTACTTCATCATGGGGTTACTTCAACATGGGGTTACTTCATCATGGGGTTACTTCAACATGGGGTTACTTCAACATGGGGTTACTTCAACATGGGGTTACTTCAACATGGGGTTTCTTCAACATGGGGTTTCTTCAACATGGGATTTCTTCAACATGGGGTTTCTTCAACATGGGATTTCTTCAACACGGGGTTTCTTCAACATGGGGTTTCTTCAACATGGGGTTTCTTCAACATGGGATTTCTTCAACACGGGGTTTCTTCAACATGGGGTTTCTTCAACATGGGATTTCTTCAACATGGGGTTTCTTCAACATGGGATTTCTTCAACATGGGGTTTCTTCAACATGGGGTTTCTTCAACACGGGGTTTCTTCAACACGGGATTTCTTACATCTTTTTTTTTAGCATGGTCTAATACAGTTAACATAATAACTTAAAACATTCCAAGTGGATGACGGAGAAATACATCACACGGGGATTGACATTCAAATACATCCCCAAAAACAACCACTAACGCGTCCTCTGCTTCTCGACAAGTTAATGCTGCGGCTGATAAATCGTACAGTTGATAAATGATGTAGATACCGGCGCTCCCTAGATGGATCATTAATGGTCTAACCAATACACAGCCATCACCAGGGGAAGACAGGAAACAGCATATGGGCTTTTAGAATCACACACACACACACACACACACACACACACACACAAACACACACACACACACATGTACTCACAAACACTTGCATGTAGGCCAGTACGTTGGGACACTCAGACAGACATGTACGTAGCCACACGCGCAGGAGGTGGACACACACACACACACACACACACACACACACACACACAGAGAGAGAGAGAGAGAGTATTAGTGGGTTGTTCATCTCCTTAATGCTCCTACACCTCCTTAATGCTCCTACACCTCCCACCGCTGCATCAGAGCAGATGTGGCTATTTTGGAGAGAAACTTTAATAACTATGATGATGGTGGGTAATGTGGTGATGTATCAAAAAAGCTGCTGGGTGCCATCACCCGAAGATGATGAGATGATGTGTGTGTGTGTGTGTGTATGCGTGTGTGTGTGTGTCCGTGTGTGGGCGTGTGTGTACGCGTGTGTGTATGCGTGTGTGTGTGTGTGTCCGTGTGTGGGCGTGTGTGTATGCGTGTGTGCGTGTGTGTATGCGTGTGTGTGTGTCCGCGTGTGGGCGTGTGTGTATGCGTGTGTGTGTGTGTGTGATGAGTACACAGCAGTAGGTAGCTGCTCTACCCCCTTTCTCCCCACTTTAGTAGTGAAGTTAATTAAACCAGGGGGCTGTTAATCTCATCAAAAGAGACTAACTCTCCTTTCCCAAATGGCACCTTATTCCCTATGTAGTGCACTACTTTTGACCAGAGAAATAGAAGATAGGCTGCCATTTGTGACGCGTTCACTTCCGGTTTGATGAACACTGTTCTGATTTTTTCTCATAGCCACCAAACCCACCGTGACATTCAGCATCTTCCGCTATCAGCGTCTCTGACTATCAGCGTCTCTGACTATCAGCGTCTCTGACTATCAGCGTCTCTGACTATTAGCACAATCAGCGTCCCTGACTATCAGCGTCTCTGTCTATCAGCACTATCAGCGTCCCTGACTATAAGCGTCCCTGACTATCAGCACTATCAGCGTCTCTGACTATCAGTGTCTCTGACTATCAGCGTCCCTGAGTATCAGCGTCTCTGTCTATCAGCACTATCAGCATCCCTGACTATCAGCGTCCCTGACTATCAGCGTCTCTGACTATCAGCGTCTCTGACTATCAGCGTCTCTGACTATCAGCGTCTCTGACTATCAGTGTCTCTGACTATCAGTGTCTCTGACTATCTGTGTCTCTGACTATTAGCACAATCAGCGTCTGACTATTAGCACTATCAGTGTCTCTGACTATTAGCACTATCAGTGTCTCTGACTATTAGCACAATCAGCGTCTGACTATTAGCACTATCAGTGCCTCTGACTATTAGCACTATCAGTGTCTCTGACTATTAGCACTATCAGCGTCTCTGACTATTAGCACAATCAGCACTATCAGCGTCCCTGACTATCAGCGTCTCTGTCTATCAGCGTCTTAGACTATCAGCACAATCAGCGTCTCTGACTATCAGCACTATCAGCGTCTCTGACTATCAGCGTCTCTGGCTATCAGCGTCCCTGTCTATCAGCGTCCCTGACTATCAGCGTCTCTGACTAAACAGCGTCTCTGACTATCAGCGTCTCTCACAATCAGCGTCTCTCACAATCAGCGTCTACACACTGCATGAGGAGAAAAGAGATCTATGATGTGATGGAGAAGTAGAGGGAGGAACGAAGGGATGAGAAATTACAAGATGAGTGAGTGGTGTAGAATCAACAACTAAAGTATCGAAGACATTCTGTACTGTTTACATTAATGACATGCTCTGCCCTAGATCTAGTCCTATGTACACCACCGTTAAACTAACCATGTCCTCATTTTGACATACAGTATCAGCCTAGAATTGGAGGAGAGGAGGAGGAGAGGAGGTGGAGGAGGGAAAGGAGGAGGAGATAAGGAGGGAAAGGGGGAGGAGACATGGATGAGGAGGAGGAAGAGGAGGAGAGGTGGATGAGAGGTAGAGGAGAGAAGGAGGAGAGGATGAGGAGGAAGAGAGGAGGATGAGGAGAGGTGGAGGAGAGGAGGAGGAGGAGAGACTGTTAGGGTGGGTAGCTAGGCAGACCGTTAGGGTGGGTAGCTAGACAGACCGTTAGGGTGGGTAGCTAGACAGACCGTTAGGGTGGGTAGCTAGACAGACCGTTAGGGTGGGTAGCTAGACAGACAGTTTAGGTTGGTAGCTAGGCAGGCCGTTAGGGTGGGTAGCTAGACAGACAGTTAGGGTGGGTAGCTAGGCAGACCGTTAGGGTGGGTAGCTAGACAGACCGTTAGGGTGGGTAGCTAGGCGGGCCGTTAGGGTGGGTAGCTAGACAGACCGTTAGGGTGGGTAGCTAGACAGACAGTTAGGGTTGGTAGCTAGGCAGGCCGTTAGGGTGGGTAGCTAGACAGACCGTTAGGGTGGGTAGCTAGACAGACAGTTAGGGTTGGTAGCTAGGCAGGCCGTTAGGGTGGGTAGCTAGACAGACAGTTAGGGTTGGTAGCTAGGCAGACCTTTAGGGTGGGTAGCTAGACAGACCGTTAGGGTGGGTAGCTAGACAGACCGTTAGGGTGGGTAGCTAGGAAGACAGTAAGGGTGGGAAGCTAGGAAGACCGTTAGGGTGGGTAGCTAGACAGACAGTTAGGGCTGGTAGCTAGGCAGACCATTAGGGTGGGTAGCTAGGAAAACCGTTAGGGTTGGTAGCTAGACAGACCGTTAGGGTGGGTAGCTAGGAAGACAGTAAGGGTTGGTAGCTAGGCAGGCCGTTAGGGTGGGTAGCTAGACAGACAGTTAGGGTTGGTAGCTAGACAGACCGTTAGGGTGGGTAGCTAGACAGACAGTTAGGGCTGGTAGCTAGACAGACCGTCGGATGTTTATGAGAGACTGGTCTCCAAATCCAGCCCATTTTCAAACTGTTAAAACATTTATATATATATATCACTCTATTCTATTGCTGTTCAGCACTAGAGCAATAGTATTATACCCCAGAGCACAGTCCTAGAATACACCCTTCCTTGTTTTAGATTCCACTGTCAAACACACTGAGGATAACGGACAATTATGATATCTATGCTGTGTGTCTGGGAAAAGACTGATCCATGGCAGCACATGTGAGGGAGGGAGAGAGGGAAAGAGAGAGAGCATTAACAGCAGACTCGTACATTTCCTCAGTGAAAACAATATTTAAGGCAAATGTAAAATCAGCTACTTCTTACAATTTTTTTTAGGGGGAAGATCAGCTTTAATATTGCAGATAGATTGTGGCTTCCATCAATGATTAATTTCCAATCCCCCATATTTTTTGAAAATAAATAAATAAATAAATATATATATATATATATATATATATATATATATATATTTTCATTTAATATATATAATTGTCTTTATTATGTTCCACTAACCCTACCACCCCTCCCCTAATTGGAGTAAACTAATGGACAAC